>NC_088708.1:11200000-11500000 GCF_963576615.1 Watersipora subatra | reverse complement strand
TTGCAAGGGTGCAATACCCTTTGACTCTGCTGTCTCCAGCATTGCAAGGGTGCAATAACCTTTGACTCTGCTGTCTCCAGCATTGCAAGGGTGCAATACCCTTTGACTCTGCTGTCTCCAGCATTGCAAGGGTGCAATACCCTTTGACTCTGCTGTCTCCAGCATTGCAAGGGTGCAATACCCTTTTGACTCTGCTGTCTCCAGCATTGTAATGGGTGCAATACCCTTTGACTCTGCTGTCTCCAGCATTGTAATGGGTGCAATACCCTTTGACTCTGCTGTCTCCAGCATTGTAATGGGTGCAATACCCTTTGACTCTGCTGTCTCCAGCATTGTAATGGGTGCAATACCCTTTGACTCTGATGTCTCCAGCATTGTAATGGGTGCAATACCCTTTGACTCTGCTGTCTCCAGCATTGTAATGGGTGCAATACCCTTTGACTCTGCTGTCTCCAGCATTGTAATGGGTGCAATACCCTTTGACTCTGCTGTCTCCAGCATTGTAATGGGTGCAATACCCTTTGACTCTACTGTCTCCAGCATTGTAATGGGTGCAATACCCTTTGACTCTGCTGTCTCCAGCATTGTAATGGGTGCAATACCCTTTGACTCTGATGTCTCCAGCATTGTAATGGGTGCAATACCCTTTGACTCTGCTGTCTCCAGCATTGTAATGGGTGCAATACTCTTCGACTCTGCTGTCTCCAACATTGCAATGGGTGCAATACCCTTTGACTCTGCTGTCTCCAGCATTGCAAGGGTGCAATACCCTTTGACTCTGCTGTCTCCAGCATTGTAATGGGTGCAATACCCTTTGACTCTGCTGTCTCCAGCATTGCAAGGGTGCAATACTCTTTGACTTGCTGTCTCCAGCATTGCAAGGGTGCAATACCCTTTGACTCTGCTGTCTCCAGCATTGCAAGAGTGCAATACCCTTTGATTCTGCTGTTTTCAGCATTGCAAGGGTGCAATACCCTTTGACTCTGCTGTCTCTAGCATTGCAAGGGTGCAATACCCTTTGACTCTGCTGTCTCTAGCATTGCAAGGGTGCAATACCCTTTGACTTTGCTGTCTCCAGCATTGTAAGGGTGCAATACCCTTTGGCCCTGCTGCTTAGTCTGGTTCTCAGGTTTCTTTTTTCTCTCATTGTTTCACTAGTCTACTCTCAATAATGGGAGTTGTCTTTACTTTGATGTTGTTTAAATTATTTTACTTTTAAGTTATATATGTATTTAGTATAGTAATATTCAAGCAACAAATTGTTTTTTAGCTGCTGTAAAACCATTTGGTATTACATTGATAATTTTGATGAGAGGCATTGTAAACTGTATTATCTACCTGTCTAATCCCTATCTACCTGTCTAATCCCTATCTACCTGTATTATCCCTATCTACCTGTATTATCCCTATCTAACTGTATCATCCCTATCTACCTGTATTATCCCTATCTACCTGTATTATCCCTATCTACCTGTATTATCCCTATCTACCTGTATTATCTCTATCTACCTCTATTATTCCTATCTACCTGCATTATACTTATCTACCTGTATTATCCTTATCTGCCTGTATTATCTCTATCTACCTCTATTATCCCCATCTACCTGCATTATACTTATCTACCTGTATTATCCCTATCTACCTGCATTATCCTCATCTACCAAGGTATAATCACTACCGTACAGGATGAAAATATTCGTTGGTCATAAAAATTCGCGATTTCGCGAACAGGCAACTCCGCGAATTATAAAATTCCGTGAATATTTAGTTCTATTTTTAATCACAAGGGAGAATAACTACTGCATCAAATTAAAAATTAGCCGCTAGGTTGGTTTTTAATATAAATACTAAACATAGTTGAGTTTCAAAACATTCTTAAAATCATTGCCTGGGCTTTGAGCTAACACCATTGCAAATGCATCACATTTCTTTACAAAATTATTCAAGGTTGTCACAAGATATGCAGAATGGCGTCATCGCAAAAATAGCCACTAGGCAGAAGTACTAAACGTAGCCGAGTTCCAAAACTTCTTTAAAATCATCGCTGGGCTTCGAGTTTTATTGCCATTGCATCAAACTTTACAAAATTATTCAAGGTTTTCACAAGTTATTCGGCATGGCTTCGTCATCGCAAAAAATCTCTCCCAGTCTTTTTACATTGAAATCAACTCCATCAATCTCTATTACCGAAGTTGAGGACGATTATGATCTGGACATTATGGTATGTATTTGTTTTGCAGTGCAGATACGTTTTTTCTATAATCAACTGCATTAGTTAATTCGTTTGTTTAAAAACCGATCGCTTTCAATAAATACTTCAGGTATTGTTTTTGTACTTTCTTAACACTTATTAATATTTTTTTCTTTTTTGTGTTTGCTGCAGATTGAGAATGAAACAACCTACTCCGATTACGAAAACTAGAGACAAGTAGTGATATTCACCGTGGCAGAAATATTGGCAGAGAAGCAACCAGTCAACCTAGAAGCAAAGCAACCAGGCAGAAAAGCAACCAGTCAACCCCTTCATCGACAACAAGTCCTTGATATCGCTGCAGCAAACATGATTAAATTATATATTTTATTTCATGTATAGATATATTATAATTTATTACAAACTTGAGTGTACAAATACAATGTTTCAAAAACAAATACAATTTTACAAACGATGAATGGAGTAAATATAAACAGTTTAGTCTATATGGCGGTTGTCTAGAGCAATAAAATTAAACTGATACTCTTGATAAGTGAATACTAGTGTGTAATGGTGCTCTCTGATTAGTTATTGTGGTAATAGCAGCTCTATATCGCTGTCACTGTCTTGAGTAGATGTTAAAGGCGATTCTCTCGCTACTACATAGCTGGTAAGGAAGTTATCATTAGAACTCCTCGTGGCTTACTATTGCAATGTTCTGCCGGTTAGCCAAAGATTCGTGCTCGTAAAGGCGTTTTTGTTCCTTTTTTAAACATATATATTCTCTTCGTAAGTAGCTGCAGTCACTTCTACCTCAATTTTCAGACCTCCCTGAATAATTGGTGATCTTTTAAGAATGACATATACCACCCTTGCAGTCATTGTGCTCGCGTGTATGATGAAAAATATTTCTCTCACACTAAAACAAATAATGAAGCAGTAAGGATGGAAAAAATAAATATTGCGTTATACCGAAGAACCAAAGTAAAATTCAACTAATTAAGTAAATGGTTTTGAGAAAAAAACTCATTACTTACCACAAATTGTTGGTTCATCAAAAGCCTCCAAATCTATGAATATTCGTGAAAACCTCTGAACGCAACAAAGAATTTATAGCTTAGTAGTTGTATCCACCCGTAGTTGTAAGCTAAATAGAAAACAAAACACTCAATACACGTAGCCGCGCATGCGTAAGGTTAACTCTATTGCTAGACGTAATAGAGTTAACTTTTCCTAGAGAGTGGCAGTTTTTAGCCGCGAATAAATTCATCCGCGAATATGCATTAAAAGACAATTTTCGCGAAATATAACTCCGCGAATAAATTCATCCTGTACGGTATTTATCTGTATTATTAGCCATTCTGCACGCATGCTTTGATTTCAGTTTCATAGAGCCATCACCTGTTGGAGTCAAACGATCCAAGCGCTTGCTAAAGAGGTTCGGTTCTACTGTCAGCATCGATACCAGTTTTCTTTCCGGCACAATTAAGGTAAGCTGCATCACTGTGTGTGTGGGAGTTTTCCTCACCATCATGGTATTGCCGAAGCTATTCATGACTCAGTCAAGCATGACATTTATGTAATGATTTATGGCTTTCTTTTCTTTCGAGTGATTCTGAGGCATATAATGACTTGTTCCTATCTGTTGGATTTTTCCTCAAAGTTTAACTTTCCTGAATTACTCACTAATGAATCATTGTCCTGGTCAAGTCACGTTTGAGTCAGCATTTGTCTGTTAAACTCGATCAACTTCTTTCATAGATTGTACTTTCTATCATAAGCTGGAAGTTTTCATTCTTTTCTTCTATTCCCAGTCGTCGTGCTGTGTTGTGTCATTTCTTCTGTATCATGTGATACATTTAACCATTAGTATTTTTACTATCTTTGCTTTACTGACCTTGTCGCAGTGCTGTTTGTACACAAACCAAATTTCTTTCCAATCTTGTAAAATTAACAATAACAACAGCCCGTCACCTCTGCATCAGTATTCTTAACCTCTAATGAAATCCATATGTAGTCCTTTACATTTCTTCTGGTTCCATCATAATTGACTATTCAAACCAGCGAATGCTTGTGGATAGAAATTGGAATATATATTATATTAAAACTCATTTGGATTTATCTTGAGGAAAATAGTGACATAAGTGTGAATAACAAAGATGGAGCAATTTTCGTTACTCTTACGTAGTTTATGAAGGAAATTCTAGCTCTAAAACTATGATTCGCATAAAGACATGCGTAAATCAATTTTTAATGATTTTCTCAGTTTTGTTGCAACACAGTTTTTATCGTTCCAATTTTGAAAATAAACCGTTTGTAATGTAGGGTTCACAAAAAGGTCATGCAACTCATAATTATTCATACATAACCAATTTTATAATGACATTGCATCTTCAACTTTCTATTCCTCCCCAATTTACTCTCCATTCACACAGTAACAGTGATTGCTGCACTCATACAAGCAGTTTGCATAGGTCGGTGTCTTTTGAGTATATGTTGTAATTACCTTTGTTACATGATCCGCTCAAGGTACGTTAGTTTGGTGCTGAGTGTGCCATGTGAGACGAAAACAATTTTTCTGGACCCCTGTTTGTACATACCAGTTGGTTGACTAATAGGTGGATGTATGAACTGTGTGTGGCTCATCTTTAGTGAGAAAGTAAAGAGACGTGGAGGTCACCTTATTAGTTTACTAGACAGTTTTGTTGTCGTCTCAGACCTGTTGTTATTCATACTCACAATTACTAGTCAACATAAGAAATACTAAAAATAACAACTCCGCTGTATTGCTCTAAAGTCTAAAATAAGCTTGGACATCTTAATTCATACTATCCTACGTTTACTGTAAGAATGGCCATAAGTCATTCTCACGGTTCGATTAGAATTTAGGAGTGGTTTTTGCCATCCAAGCAGGTTTCATTAGCAGTTTGGTTAGACACCTGTAAGTTGGTACTCCATATAAAAACAGTAGTAATGAGTATGCACCACCAATCACATCATCAGTATCACCATCAGTAATACCGCTCTTTATTGAATTATCTTCTGCATAGCCATAACTAAATCACTGTATAGGTGCCTCTTTTAGATTGATTGAAAGGTTAAACAAGGGAGGCAAGTCCTAATTTAGTTTCAGCTTAAATCGTGTGCGCAAAAGTAGTTATTTTTTGAAATTTGTACAGGGCTTGTGTCATATCTTTATATAGGTCTACTTTCATCACAACTATAGGTATTAGAAAGTCATCAGTGTGTTGCGACCCTCCTTGACGCACTGCCTATAAATGAGCATTTTCAAAGTAAATAATGTTTCTCTAACAAAATAGAAAAGGTAAATATTAACTTTGGGTCGGTTAGCGGATGTCTGAAACCATCTTACGAAAACCTTGTCACAACAATTCATATCCCAGTTTAAAACACATTATAATGACATTGAATTCAATTTCATAGCTTTCTATTTGCAGCTAAAGTTACAGGTTCTGCTCTGCGTGTATCACATGTTTGAAAAGTCCTGCTGCTTTAGATATTCTGAAAGAGCAGAGACAGCGGCAGGCTAAACTCATCTTGCAAAAACACGCAGTACATGATCATTTATCGAATGTCAGCAAAGTTTATTACAGCTCAATTTCTAATATAGATTTCATAAAACTTGTTTATCTATTTAATAATTTTATATATAAATCTGTGTTTGTTATTCCTTGATTCTGTAACTCAGTGTGTCCAACTATAGCTATTAAAATCTTGAAATGAAAGCTCGTATCATGCCGGATTTGAATTCACGAAGATTGCAACTGCATGTTTGTAAACCAATCATCTTACCGCAAGTCTACAAAGGCTCTTACGATTCCATAGCTCTTACTATATACTGTATACCGTTTTCCGATTTCACACGCTAAATGATGTATTAATTAATACATCGCGCCGTATCGTCACCAAATCATTTGTTTTGTATTTTACATAATTGCTATTTATTTCACATCTACATTTATTTGCTCTCATATATGCTTTTAATTTGTAATTTTCAAATGTGTTCAAATTTTCAATTTCAAATCTGTGACTATAACTGCCCAATTTCAAACTTCAATAATAATAAATGAAAGTAAATATACTCGCTACTATTTAAGCCGCCCAATCATTTGCTCTCATAAGCGAATCCGTCGTTTTGAATAGTCAGTGCCATCTTCGCACCAACTCAGCAATGTCGGCGCTGGCGGTACTTCTCAGAATCGCCATACTTCGAATCTTCAAATCGAACAAATTCTTACTAACAGATATTGAGTTCAAGCTCATGGTTGAGCAGTGTGAAGGTCTTTACAGCGATTGCTTCTAAAGTGATTTTTTATGCTAGTAAAAGCAAACATTGCCGATATAATTATAGTACACTTGTTATAAACAGGGCTGATATGATAACACTGATGCAAGCTTAGGCCTGCCTAGTTCAAATGGACATTTTACCGTGACACCAAAATTCTAGAAATTTCAAAAATAAATTTTCATAATTTATATGAAACTACATGAATGCCCGGGTAATAAATGTCTTTGCACAGAAAAATTTAGTTTTATTTAACACGCAACAACGGTTACTATTCTAACTTTCTAACTTCATATCATGAGGAAAATGTTTTATAAAGGTCAAGTAAATTAAGAAACAAAATAAAACGACTATAAATGTGTTTCAATGTAAATTTGAAATAATTAGCATGTAATAGCTAAATTAAGTCTGTTTTGCTATGATTACAATAAAAGATGATTTGGTGATCACTGATCATACAATTAATACGAACTGAGAAAACAAAATAAAAATAATGAATATGTTGAATTAATAATAACAATTAGTACATAGAAGTGTGAGTGTATAAAAAAGGTTAGGGCCTAGTGTTTCAGCAGAAGCTATCCATCAAAACTTTGAATTCGATAATACTGATACATCTCAATACTGGTACATCTCAAAACTGTTCAAAATGTACAAATGTAAAAATGAGATATCGGACTGTCTTTGTCTAGCCGAACGGAGAGAGAATGTAGAGGCTATTCCTACTCGACATAATACAATTGTCCGCGTGAAAAGTATTAGCCTTCATTGATTTAGCAATCGGTAAAGTAACGGCACATTTGAAATTGAAATGGCACATTTAAAAGTTTCAAATTAAAAAAAATAGGTTCTGGTAGCAAAATATTAGTTTTTAAACAATTTCAAAAAATAACAAATGCAAAAGGTAATATTAGTAAATAATCAAAAGTGCACATTTAGCGTGTGCATACGGTACATGGTAAATGATAAGAGCGATAGAATTCTAAAGACTGTATAGCTCAGTGGTGGTTAAATGTTGGGTTTGAAATTTGCGGCCGCAATCTGGGAGTTCAAATCTAGCACGCAGCGAGCTTTTTATTCCAAGATTTTAATAGCTATAACTGGACAAACTGAAGTACACACACACAGACACACAAACTTTGAGAATAATATATATAAATTTATTAAAATATTATATAAAGTATACTATTGCATCACAATGTATTATGACTCCGAATGAGGCCTGCACAAAGTATACTACAATCCCTCAGCAATTTATCATGTACTGAAGCAATTAGGTTTTGTATTTGACCTGATATCATATCAGTAGTAGGGTTAGTTTCTGTACTAATATTAGAATCTTTGTTACCTTAAAAACATCCGATTTCAAAACCTTCGCAGTAATTATACATTGCGGCCCCAGTAACTGTCAGATAAGCCTAGTTGATAGTTTATTGAATATATGGAATATTGGCATAGCAATCTTGGTAATAATAATAATCCTTTGTTTGTCATTGACCTTCGCTGCTACTAAACATGCCAAACATTTAAAAAATATTTAATAAGGAAATTACTCCAGATTGAAGTTGTGTGCTTTAACCATTTCTAACAAATATCTTGTACTGTAGGTAGCACACCTTTTTTAGCACAAAACAAGGTGTTTTGCTACGTTTTTAGAATTCATGTTTTCAAGGTAAGCAATGGCATCAAGAGAACCAGACCTTGAGCAGTATGTTCTTATTAGCTGCAAGCTGAGCGTTTTCTCAAATACGTATTTACCAACCACTAATATGCTTATACAAAGTTTCAGTTGTTTTGAGCATAGGTCATGTCGTACACATGACTGAAAATTTGCGCTAGGTGCCATAACAAAGCAACAACACAATCTGCTTTACTTCAGGTCTCTTGTGGCCACAAAATCCTTTGTGTAGTTTATCCAGCAACATTGAATGTAGAAGTTTAGAAAAACATGGTAATTGAATTAGCCCTGAACAAGCAAATATTTCAAGTTAGCGCGATGGCTACTGGCCCTTGTATTGTTGATAAGAAAGCTTTCAGGAAGTGTTTATCATTAAAAGTAAACACAAACTAGGGACAGTCATAAATTCCCTACCGATATTATTTCTTTCTAGTACTCTGTCTGACAGAATGCATAGGCAATGAGTATAATTTATAGTGTTTACAACCTAAACTAGCCCTAGCTTGTTGGTTTCTGTAAGCAGAGTGACTGTCTGAGGAGTTGACCACCTTTGGACTTGAATCTGATTCCATTTTATTCATTTTCATCTCATACCATTCTCATTGTAACCAGTGCGTTGGCAGTCCTGTGCGGGCAGTCTTGGCAGTTTACTCATGTGTAATAAGTGTGCACAATTATACTCGGATGTGAAAAGGTGGTTTAGTGATGCAGTTGGTAGCCAGCTTGAGGGAGAGTCTGAATGTCGCGGCGCGATTCCTGTGCTGTGCAATTTTTGCCTAACGCTCTTACCAAGGCTTCAGACAGACGGACACGACTCTTATTATAGTAAAGACTAGTACTCTGGCAGTTTTTGTGTGCCATGAGAGATCATCATGTGTAATAACTGTGTGTACAATTATTCCTAGATGTGGAAAGGTGGCGCAGATGAAAGCGTGCTTGGCTAGGAATCTAAATATCCGGGGTCTATTCAAAACCCGGGTTTCACTTCGTATGTTTGGTCAAACATGATTATCGCCATTACCTATTCAGACCTCACTCCTGAGAATTAAACAACTGACATTCCAGTTAGTATGAAATATTAGAAACTGGTCAACCATTTTCATTGGCCCATATGTTTGTCAGTACATTTATCGTTCATCCATTACTGTATTCATTTAGTTTTACTCACAATCTAGTTTTAGCATCGATTCTGTCTTGAAGCTGTTGACAAAGTACATGTGTCTAACTCACTGTGCTTTTGATACGAGTCTCTCACAAAAACCATACAATGATTTTAATGTGAGTTGCTTAAAGCTTATGTATGGACTAAGCCATATATAAGCTTTAACTAGATGGATGCCCGGCATTGCACGGGTAATAAACAAAAGTTTTTGTGCAGAAAATTTACTTTTAATCAACATAGTCAACATCAACATTTACTTTTCTAACTTTTAAATCAAGTTGTTTGTTCATTTCTGTGAACTGTGTTATTTCTGTTTACTGTGTTTATTTCTGTGTAATTCATATCGTGCCGGCTGCAGTGCTTACTACAGATCTATACTGATTGCAATAGTCTTGTTGGCTATTTGAGTTTAAGCATTTTTCTTCACCTATCATTGGGCATGCATTTTTTTTCTTCTGGTAAGGTTTTCACGATTTGTTCTTCTGGTATGGCTTTACACATAAAGCTAGCTGCAGTGTTTAACGTGAAGCTATGAAGGATTGGCATGTATCCCAAGTATGCACCAAATTTATTCCATGGTATAGCAAGTTGGACAGCGTGGCGTATTGGGTAAATAGCTGTCCGCAGAACTGGAGGTTATGAGTTCAAATCCAGTTCGCAGTGAATTTCTCATTCTTAAAACTTTATTGCCATAGCTGGACAGACAGAAGAACAGATAGATAAACCTTGAAATATACAGTCAAACATGGATAACTCGCCCTCGGATAGCTCGAACACATGGTTAACTCGAACGGTTTTGTTTGGTCCGTTCCCTCGCAATGATAAATTGCTTCAAATAACTCGGCCTCAACTTCGTTAACTCGAACAGTTTTTTGCCCAACGACTACCGAGACAGTTGTTATCGCTTTAAAATATCGCTTTATTCCAAGTCATAGAGATAAACCTCAACTTTTAGTAGTTCATAGGCGTCGTTATTACCATCATCGGCAAAATATTTTTGTCAATGACTTTTCAAAAGGTTTGGTAAAATTTGATTTTTACTAAACATCCGCTTAGCGATGGTCCTTCCAAGGTAAGGAAAAGCGATGTAACCTCGGCATAAGCTTCAAGAAAAGTCGGCAAAATTTATCTTGGTTAAAACGCTAAAAAAGATGTCTTTTCTTCTGAGCATTTCAACAGTGAACAAGTTTTTGCCAATTTTAATCTGAAAAGCGTCCTGGCAGTCACATCACCTAAAACAACAAACAAATCTCAAGTGATAGAAAAATCTATACTTTCTGGTAAAAAATTTTTAAACTTTACATTAGAAGCATTTAATTCGAAACAAGCCATTTATGCTTTTGATTTCTATTATAGTTTGTATATGTACATGTATCCACTAATAAATACATGGACTTGTGACAGTGCTCTAATAATTTGAACGCTCTGATAACTTGAACACTTTCACTCGATCCCGTGAAGTTTGAGTTATCCATTTTGACTGTATATATATACTAGCTGTGCTACCTGGCGTTGCCCAGGTAATAAAATGTCTTTGGACAGAAAATTGATTTCTATTTAACATATATAACAACATTTGCCTTTCTAACTTTCAAACCTCATATCATGAGGAAAGGATTTTGTGCAGGTCAAATAAATAAAATACAACGCCTATAAAGGTTTTCAAACCACTGTAAATTTAAAATTTCATAATTATCGGCGACGTATGTATATCTTTTAATAACGTACAGTGGAACCTCGGTTCTCGAACACAATCCGTTACAGAATGTTGCTAGAAAACCGAGTTGTTCGCGATCCGAGACGATTTTTCCCATTAGAATAAATGTATGTAAATTTTAATCCGTTCGAGAAAACAATTAATTAAGCGAGAAACAACTTCGGTAAAGTATTTTACATTTTACACCATAAACTTTTTTGTGTACTGCATACTATAAATGAAAACAGGTAGATATACATTGTGTTTAATTTTAATAAAATGTTTTCTATTTATGGTGATGAAAAAAGAAAACGAAAGTAAACATTTCGTATGTTTTGCTCTTAAAACATCAAAAAACACTAAAGGCTAAGATACAATAACAAAAATTGCAGAAATTGATAATGAAACAGCAAAAAAATGCAACAGATCAGTTGTAACACCAATAATCTTAGGAAAAATAAAATATAAACAGCAATGGAACGTTTACTTCGCATCTCTGAAGGAAAATCCTCCTCCAATACAAAACTCGACTGGAGGGTTATCTCCCTAGCAAATCTCTTCGGCAAAGGAGACGTTGTTCCAGATGGTTCCTCCCTTTTTGTAAAGAATTTAGGAAGCGTAAATTGCTTCTCCGTTTGTTTCCTTATGCTGTTTCTTGAGCTGTTCCAATGCCCATGTTCCTGTTTGGTTGAGAACCGAATTTGTGTTCGAGATCCCGAGACGAACAAATCTCAAAATCTTTGGTCGAGAACCGAAGTGTTTGAGAACCGAAGTTCCACTGTAGCCTATATAATCAGTACACAAATCGCCAAATTTTAATTTTGGGATAATCTAATGTTGATACCGTTTTGCTAAAAACAAATTAGCCCTAGTAAGGCGAGGACGAAAAAGCATCGCGTTTCGTAGAGCTAAACGAGTTGGTAGAGTTTCAATTAATACGTCATTTTTGTGTGAAAACGGGAAAGGATGTATATGTTATGTAGTATGTGCCTTGTATCGCAAGAGCTTTCGTGGTCTTGTGGTTAGAGAATTGGATTGTCAATTTTGTGATTGCCATCTACGTGAGTTCAAATCCAGCACAATGTGAATTTTCAAGTCCAAGATTTTAATCGCTATAGCTGGACATACCAAATACAGAAAACAGACAGAAGACAAATTTTGAGAAATATTGATGTATATATATACAGATAGAAGCAGAAAATACCATGAAAGAATAAATATGAAATAGATGACACTTCACACAAATACATTTTAACAATTGAACTTAAAATTAAGAGATCTACAGAAAGAGGGGAAAGATCTGGAATTGAGCAGAACCTGCTCTCATGACGGTGAAAGGGCGGCGAAATGTGTCAGATTAACAAGTTGGGACATTTTTAACAAAAACTTATAATAAGCATCGTCTCAAATGTCGGAGCAGATAAACATGCCTGTCTCAGTGTTACCACACCTAACGATTACTTTTGGCTTAATGCATTGATGTGTTGTGTATTGATATCAGTTTGCTGCACTTACATAGGAGTGTACATAATAACTTATTTAAAAAAGCATCCTGTATCTGCTTCAGAATAATTGTACTGTATCCATCATAAATTATAGTGCATATGTTGAACATGGGTCTTAATTTTAGAATAATATATAAAACATTACGCGACTACAACGAAAGCTTCTGACTTGATACCTTATTGTGTATCTAAATCTAGCAGTTGCTTTCTTTTTGCCACCTGCAGTTCTCCCATAGCCGGCGACTTACACAAAAAATGATGAAATCTAAAATCATATTAGGACTTGAATTTGTTTTGTATTTTTTGATAAATTGAACTTGGTGACGCTACATGCGTGTAAGAATTAAGCTTTCTGTTTTTTTCGTTATTTTGTTTAGTTTTAAAATAAAATATTCGTCAATCTTAAGATCTGTTAAAAAAAGTCTAGTTCAACTATCTGTTTAGTCCTTGCTAATCGCTAACCAATGCTTCCTATTTACATCTTGATAGACCTTACAGTCTTACAAAATATATCCATCAGTCTCCCCATGATGTTTCTTCCAACTCGTACACTACCCTACTGCGAGCATGCCTAATTGAGTTACCATTTGATAGAATCGCACTACCGTAACCATGGGAGCTCTGCATTCACACCAGTTTGAAAAGCTCTTAACGTAATGCCTTCAACATCTGTTCCTAGCCAGTTGCTACTGCTTTAATTTTTCGTGCATCGGCTGGCTTATCTCTGCCTCCCATTGTTCTATCGCTCTAGGGAGAACACTCAACGTAATGACTTAGGCTGGGTTTGTAGCGCGTGGTTAACGACTGGGTTGTTTTGTCACTCTGATAAGAAAGCTTTGAGATGAAAGTGGCCGAAGCATTTTCATTGTGAAAGTAGCTGCTGGCGAATAGGCAGTTAGGCGCTCGTACCAGAGAGTCATGCGGTTACATAGACAACTTTCCATGGAGGAATTATCAGCTGACGATTTAGCACTTTTCGAATCGATTGTTCAGTCATTGCATCTGGTCGAACCTTCGGAGGACCCGAGGGTCGCTTGCGATGATGAGCTACACACGTTGGCTCTGTCGATGCTTGTAGGTTGTTTTAAAACTTTCTATGTTATCATATTGTTTTTGTGTTTTACTTTTATTGTTGTTTTTGGACTAGGTTTATTTGAACATCAATAGCAGTTTCCTGATCGCGGTGTATACATGTCATTCATGTTGCCTTGAGTTTATAAGAACTTGGTGAGGAGTGCTTGGACAGTAAATATGGCCTGATCATATCGCGTGAGATGAGACACTCGGCATGGTAGTGTCACAGTCAGCGATAATGTCACAGTCAGCAGCAAGTTTTGTTAAAGCTGTTAGTCATGTTGGAAATTACCAAAGCAGTTTAGTTGAATGTAACATAATGAAAGCTATTATCGATTCAATGAGGACCAATCATTGGTTGATTGATTGGCTACTGTTATAGTATATATGGAACGCGACTCCCCTTATCAGGGTTTCCCTTTATTTTGGTTATAAGTAGTTGCTGGTTGACTGTGCCTTGTAGTTATGCTGAGAGAGATTAAATGAAGAATTTGACATAGGTAGTTTCACAGCACTGGTTTACGAGAGCTATCATGTCTTTGATGTTTGTAAGGTTCATGAATAGCCGGGCAAGCTATCATGCAATAGCCGTAAGTATTAGGGGCGTAAGTATTAGGGGCGTAAGTATTAGAGGAGTAAGTATTAGGGGCGTAAGTATTAGGGGAGACTGAAGTTGTTCTAGTTCACTACCTGAATGCTCTATAGGTTATTACTAGGGTTTCACTACCTGAATGCTCTATAGGTTATTACTAGGGTTTCACTACCTGAATGCTCTATAGGTTATTACTAGGGTTTCACTACCTGAATGCTCTATAGGTTATTACTAGGGTTTCACTACCTGAATGCTCTATAGGTTATTACTAGGGTTTCACTACCTGAATGCTCTATAGGTTATTACTAGGGTTTCCATATAGCAATAAGCTCAGTTATTTGGAGCGTAAGGCTGCGGGTGATCAAAAGTATGGTAAATGTGTATTAGACTGTTATGTCTTCCTTTTATCTGGGATGACAGAGGTAGAGCTCGCATAACTCAACAATCTTTTCTTGGTGTGAATATCAGCAGATTGTTTGTAGAGAAAAAGAAAAAGGAAGGACGTGGATGACGATAGTCTGAGTGTTCAGAGTTTAGACGTTGTGCGGGAGGGAGAGGATGGCAACGAGAAAAAGAACAAACGCCGATCGATGGTCAAAATGTCATCGCTCTTCAACATTCTCTCTCCAGCTGCTGGTCGAAAGGGTAAAACTCTGGAGGTAGGCTCGTTTTTTACTCCACACACTAACACTAGCGGTCATCAGTCTTGGCACAGCTTAGATGGTACCACCCGTTGGCACTGTCCCTTGCTGTCTAGTGCAGCAGAGCTGACATCTCTGATCTATTCAAATGCCATTAAGAGCAGCGTTGATCTCATCCCAAAAATAACAAGCTTTCTGCCAACTGTAGGACTGGTCATACATACGTTCATACCTTCGCTAGTGTTAGTGAAGTCACTTAGACCTGTCTGGTCGCTGCGTTCGGTCTTTACAATTTTTGTGCGTTCTTAGCTATTTCACCGCTCATGGCTCGACTTGACATTTTTAAAGTTAGGAAGGAACGAAAGTGTTCTAGTTGCAAACTTTGTGGGAGTGGCAGCAGTGCTTCTCTAAAGGTAGGTAGGATCAGCGGTGGAGCTCTTCCAAGGCATAATTGTCTGCGTCTGCTCTATTCTGTTTCAATATAGATGATAGAAACTCTAGCCGCTCTGTCCATTTATTTCAGAGGTCGTTTAGCTTCAAGGCGCCGAGCTCCCCGGCAACTGCTGTTGCTCAGCCCACACACAGGCAGATCACACCTTATAAGAAGCCTAAGCCCGCATGCGCCGACAGACGTTCTAGTCGATTCTGGTCAGAAACGGTCGGTTTGGATCTGAGAGCGAGGTTCTCAGCTGAGGAGATAAAGAGGCAGGAGGTGACTAGCTAATTGTTCTTCTGTTATCACAATTAGCATGAGCATTCTGTCCTTGTATAAAATCTTGTCTGTAGTATTTGTTTACCTACAAAGCTTATAGGAGTGTTTTGCCACTTGAAGTTCGTATATAGAGTTTCTCTGTTTGTGGTTGATAGCAAAACAAAATTCAGTTGTAAGAGGCAGCTTAAACTGTCTGTTGAGACCAAGTTTTATACCTTGGCCAACCAAGCCCGCCTCCCCACCCTCATCCTCAATGCACTGATAGTATACATACTTCTGTCGAATTCATTAGACCACAATTGAATAATTAATCTGGTCTAGCCTTATGCTGCTGACTCTGTCCTATATCTGGTCGTTCACTGCTTCCATATGCCTTTTGTAGGCTATACATGAGCTTGTTGAGGGGGAACAGGACCTCATACAGGATTTGTCAATGGTTCACAAGGTACTGCTGTAGCACCTTTGGACTCTCTCAATGTCACACGATATCATTGTTTATTGCAATCGTGAGTCTGTTGGTTTTTGGCAGTTTGTTTATGAGATGGTTGTATGAGATATTAGCATTGTGTCACATTTATTTTTGTACTTGTTAGGTCAAAAGTCAATCAGATATATCACTTAGGATATCCTGTATAAAAACACCTTAGGTGTGTGTGGGTGGCTCATGTTATCTCCATCTTCTTTTCTGATTGAGCCATCATGACAATAGTTTATCCTGTTGTCAACATTGAAGTAGCCCTTACCTCCCTTTTACAGCTCTACTACAACTCAATGAAGCAGCTCAAACTTCTAACAGAAGAGGAGCTCGACAATATCTTTGGGATAGTTGAGCGCCTTGTTCCATTCCATGAAGGTGAGTCAGACGTGATAACGTTGTCCCATCTCAATTTGGCATTGCGTAGAGTATGACAAATTGAGTTACACAATATTTAATAGCTTTCCGGTTCAGCATGGCTAATCGCTAAGTCGAGATACCCGATACTATTGGGAGATTAGATTGGAGGACTGTTTGGGTCTTTCATACGGTCATAGTTTCATCAGCTCTGTTGGTTGATGAATCATCTTGAACTTAGCCCGCCACACCGCAGGCAGGGTATGGGGCGCACCTCACGGCTGCATTGTTATTCAAACATTTAGCCTTTGTCAGTTATAGTCAATAAGTGTAAGAGCTAAAACATATTTTATTACCTGAATGAGGATGGAAGCCAATTGAGAGGTCAAGAGTGGGCATGTTGGTGCAGGTGCTTGTTTACACACAGTTCACAACTGCCATGACTGAATTCTATGTTATTAGTTAAGTACTAATTGTATTTCTAATTAAAGCCTTCTGGTTACAGATCTTCTGAGCAGTTTGCGTTCACTGAGGAAGTCTGATGGCACAACAGATCAAATAGGAGACAGATTCTTACAATGGGTTAGTGTTGAATAGAGAGAATAGACAAATTGCTTGTGTCACTTCCTTCTTACCGTCCTCACTAGCGATAGACAATAGCAGTTGTTCTCTTTACAACTTACAATCACCGCTCGTTATACAAAGCTCATTGTCTGTTCTGTTCCCCCTTATAAGTCTAGGTGCATTGTAAAATTGTAACGCTAATTATTTGTATTTAGAAATCTTTCCTGCCCTTCCTTTGGAGGTTGGAATTGATTAGTCGTCATCCGGGTAGAGCGTTTTGCTGTTGCTACCAATGCCAATCACTTTGCTATCATTTCTCCATTTAACAAACTTCAGTGATGTCTTCTTGACATATTTGGCATGCAAGACGGTGGCCGTTCACTGACCTCTTCTTTCTTATCCAGGTACCAAACCTGAAGCACTACGAGACATACTGCGCTAATCAGGTATTTGCCAAGGGGCTACTTGATTATAAGAAAACAGATCCTAAAGTTGATGACTTCCTCACACGATGTCAAGAATCTTCTTTTAGCAGAAAACTTGATCTCTGGAATTTTTTAGGTTAGTACACAATAGGTTCCCAGGTCTTGCGATTCACTGCTCTGTTATAGTTTATTCTCTAGTGCCGTATTCTGAAGAATCTATATGGTGAAGTCATGAGAGAATAAACCGTCCTAATAAGTAGTGGTCTATTCTTGCCGATAATTACTTGGTATCCAATTTTGAGTTGATGTCTATCTGTCGATCGCTTCAGGTTCCACGAAATTATTTTTTGTCCCATCATTATTGGAATTGCGCATTATCACTAACTGGATGATAAAGTAGAATTCATTAATCTCCTATGCGCCTTGTCTGCTTGAAGCCTTGTCTGCTTGAAGCTTTGCAAAGCATGGAAGCTTGTATTTGCTTCCTTCTAAATAGATCATACTAATTGTGGGAGGCCGGTGAGCCTGAGCAAAGTCCATGACAGATCTACACTTACATATAAACATATCATTTTGTGTTTATTTTATTGATTGACAAGTGATTGAATTACAACCTTCTGACAAGGCTGCTGACATGATGAATTTTTGGTGCATGGGATGCTGCTGAGTGCAGTGTACCTGGTTTGAAGGAAGTACAACAGTTGCAGAGCCACATGCTTTGGAAAACTTGCTACGGGACGTAGTTTTTTTAGTTCGCAGTATGTTTCCTTGTTCATCTGATAAATATTTGTCTACAGATAGCTTAAAGTTTACATCTCTATGTCCGACACATGTTCATGCGCCAGTTAATGTGCTGTGCACCTTGTACTCTGCGCTATAATCTTTCAATCTGTTTATTCCATGGCTGTAAACTATTCCATATTGTTCCAGATTTGCCCCGGAGTCGTCTTGTCAAGTATCCTCTGCTTCTCAAAGAGGTCTACAAATACGTAAGTTGTTAGAGCACTCATTGTCAATGTGTCGATGTGTAATCCTGGGGGTTTGCTGAGGTAATTGAGTGTTTTTATTTATTCCCACTGTTGAAACGGCAGGTGTCTTGATTTAAACTCTGTAGTCTACAATGAGCTTTGGGCAATGGCCAAAAACTGTGAATAAATCAAGTTGAATATAGGGTCTATTTATACGCATTGCGAAGGGGGGTCGACGGAGTGCAGCGTAGACTTTGCTACCAAAACCCTCAAGCAGGAGACAAATCTGTTTGTCTTATATATTGGGCAACAGAGATTCGATTTATTTATACTCAGCTGTTTGGTCACTATGTAACCTCTTGCTAGATTTTATGATTGTTTAATGACTTTCAAACTACCATCGTGCTTCTATTTATTCAGCGAGTTTTTGCTGGAAACGAAAGTAGTTGTATTTATGTTGGCGTGTGTTTGCAGACTGCTGATGGGCACAGCGACAGAGAGACAATCCCAAGAGTGGTAGGTTCAATTCTCTTATTAGCTACGTTTTCATTGGCCATTTCGACTATCACAAATGCTACCTTTACTAGCTTGTTTGTAATGAGCATTTGATGGAAGGCTTTAGTTTGGTACGCCAGCTATGACAGGCCTCTAAATTGTGTGAACTGACGCTTATCACTCTCAGAACCTTTTGACCGTCAAGCAACATTACCGAGCAATAAAACCATTTGCCGAGCTCGGTTCGCTTATTCCGAGTTTCTTGTTATATTTCACCGCTAGAATATAACCGTCACTTTGCGTTAAAGTAATGCGTTTTATAAAACTTAGTTTATATAAATACTTATCATAGAAATGACCCAGTTTAATTCTGTCGAAATACTTTATGAGGTGATTGGACGACACTTCTATAACTTCTTTTCAGGGCACACTCACACTTGTGTACACTTGTGTACACTTACATATGAGTCACAGAGTTTTGATCTCTCACTCCCATTGTGTGTGCTCTTTATTACCTTTACATTGAAACCTTATCGCTACGCTATATATTCATTACAATTAATACTAGGGCACGTGCCAGCAAGCAGGTCTTTGCCCGAGCCACTAATTATAATACAGTTACATGATGCAAGTCATTCCATCATTTTTTTCGATTTTATGTAGCTATGTAAAAGTAAGAAAATTACATACAAGTGTTCTCACCTTGGCACACCTTAACTTGTTCCCCATCACAAGCAGCTAGCTTAGTTGTTTGTACAGTTCTTTTCTGATGCCCAGAAGTTTGTGTTTTTAGCCAATTTTGTAGTAAGCAAACGGAAATTCAGACAGCAAAAACTGTCTTCAACCCCAGAGAGCAAAGGTTTTCACTGTCTTTTTCTTTGCACGGCACGCGCAATTTTGTTAACTTTATTTTGGTACAACATCTTCACATTAAAACAGTAATACACTGTGTTGTCAGGTCGACCACTTGTACACGTACACTAGAAACGAAGCTCTCACTATATACATGTAAGTCTCTCCATTGCAGCTTGAGCAACTTGAAGCTATCATAGATGATGTGGATGTAAGGATCGGTGAGTCCGAGTGCAAACATATGCTGAGCAGCCTCCACTACCTCTATGACTCACAGAGGTCTGAGCTCATTGACCAATCAACTGCTGTTATCTGTTCAGGGCAACTAAAAAATGACCGGGGAACGGTAAGGCTCTATTCACTTCCTTTCTAGTGTTACTGGCCGGTCACTAACTCGATAATAATTGACGGAAAGTGTTTGGTCTTCGGAAAGTTGTTTGGTATTTGTCTCGATAGGCCACTTTTTTATGTAACTTATCAATTTACTCATACGTAAGTCACAACTACAGACAGTCTTAGTCAAGTCGACTGACTGCGAGAGAAAGAGAGAGAATTTACTCATCTGCCATTTCCTGAACAATAAAATGAACTGAGTCTCCCTAATCCAATGTCATTGCATCATTAGTCTCTATCTCGTCTATGATTTGTTGTTTTAGATGTACTTAGAAAAATCATGTTATTTTCATAGTTCACAATTTATTAGATGGTATGTTAAACAAATTTATAATAATTTAAATACTTCATTTGGTTTGTCAGCCCCTCATTTTACATTGATGGGATTTTACATTGATGGGACCAGCTTCTAATATTGTAAATGTATGTGATTGTTGAATTGTAATTTTTAAAACATTTCATCATCAAAGTTTTCTTCATATATTTTGAGCTAATGCAGTTCGTATCGCGTTCATAAATTAATAATTTTACCAGTAAATTTAATCCAATGTTGAATATTGTCTTCTTCTGCATAAGGGAGAGAAACTCTTAACATTCCGTAGATATCGCTGTATATTTCCCAAGTGTTAGATGGGCTGCAGATTACTTGCAATTATATTGTATAAATTCAATACTTTGCAGTTTGCACACACGCATGATCTTTGCTTAAAAACTATAGAATTAACTCTTTTATCAATTGTTCTTGTTCACTGATCTCCCCGTTAAAGATCGTCAAAAGCCATAATAGCATGAGTAAAGGTAAACAACCTGTTCACACAGGCCTCACTCCTACAGTTTTTGCTCCAATTCTCAATATGGACTTAATTGTGGACAAGATTCAAGATACAAGATCCTCTAGCTAACAGTTTATTGGTTGGTCTGTCACTTTTAGAAATTGAATGTGGTACTTTCTGTCATTTGTAGAAGCTGCATGTCGTACTTTTCGACAAAGTTTTAGTAGTTACCCGCCAGGCTACTCGTAACAACACCATGAAGTACCAGTTAGTCAAAGATCCCATTCCAATCGCACATCTCGACTTTACAGACCTTTCAGAGTCTGAAGGAAAAAAAGGTTCTTTCAAAAATAAAGTCCTAAGGAATCCACTAACAGGTCAGTACCATCTCTGTCACATTCATAAAGTATCCTTGTTTTCAACTATTGCTTTCCTTGAACTGCTTCTCTTCCAATACATTGAGACAAACCTTACATGACCAGATCAACTAATGTATGTAATTCCAGCAGTGCATCAAGGTATAGAACAGTTGATTTATGACCACAGCCATCACGCTAATCCATACATTTTTCATTTTCGCCACAGCAGCTAATAGTTAAACATGGCTATACAGCATGAATAACAGTTCTTCAATTGTTAACTTGACAATAGAGTTGCAATAGAGCTCTTGCTTTTTGGATCCTTATCTAATGAGCTTACAATTCTTTATTTCATTCCAACCTTTTCATTTTTTGACATAACATTCTTTTTGTAGATAAATACGCATTTCGAGTATTTTCGAGAGATTCAAGTCAGTCGCACACTCTCTACGCAAGGGATGAACATGATAAACGCCAATGGCTTACCTCTCTTCAGAGCGCTTTGGAGAAGTCAAATGCCAGGCCAGTGCCTGAGACCGACAACTCTAAAGCCCCATTGGCAGATGATCCTGACATAGACACAGAAAAAACGTCTCGGGAAGAACCTACTGAAATATTGTCAATAAGACCCCATGAAACATCTGTCTAAGCTGGCGAAATGTCATTCATGTGTACATACAGACACTTGCAAATTTTGTAAATAATAAATATTTTTTTCTAATTGCCATATTAAAGAAGTTGTAATTGTTGCTAGATGATCCTGTTTCCTTGGCTCATGTCTTGGCAAACAATTCTTGCATTACCTATTTGATATTGTAAAACGCTTTTATTACTCCCAATGTTATTTATGTACAAGTATATATATATATATTATAAGACTTGATGTATACTCATTAGCTTGATTTGTGATATACTGGAGTATAGCAATATTTGACTAGTACATGTACAGGGAATTATGTAAATACAGCATGTTGAGCGGAAATCATAAGAAAAATAATAAAAGTAAAAATTATCATTATCAGCTAAAGTAGCCGGTTCGGTTTAGTATAACATTTATTTCTGACAGAAAATGTGCACCATAAAAGAACTGAGTTGCAAATATCTTTTAATTTGTGACCGAGGGTAACTCCGAATAAATGACACGAGTAGAATAGTACTTCCACCTGAAAAAACATGGTTTCTAGAGTAACTGCCATTGATTGAATGTCGGCATCATAAATATTGATATAAAAATACAATTGAGCAATTTGTTCTATCCTCAACTGCACTGGTCTCAGCTGCTGGCGTGTTCGATGTCTGCCCTTGACACGGCGTTGACCTTTCTCCGTACCACAAGTATTGCCACCAATATGACAATAACAATGGTTGCAACTGCTGCATATGCAAATCCTGTCACTGTAGAAATGCTGACACTTCCTTCAGCTGCAAATATAAAATACACATTTATAAGACAGTTGTAAACCAGGCCATATTGGTTGCTGTGGTATTTACAAACGATTTACATTCTTCAATAAGTCTTACAGAAGTCGATGAGGCCTACCTGAGCTGACTAAGCCTGACTTGCTGATGGCTGTATTCTGTATGCAGCTAAAATATCCTGGGGTGTTTACACATTTGGCCGGAGATGGACAGTTGAAGTCGACAAATGACCTGGTAGCGCACTCGTCAATGTCAATGCAGTCATACTTGTTATCGCTCAACTCCCATACCGGGGCTGGGTATGAGTTAGGTCCGGGGAAACAGCTGCACTCAAACCCATTTTCTGTGTCAGTGCATTGGTGTGCGCAGCCACCATTGTTTAAGAGACATTCATTTCTTAAACCACAGGTTGTTCCATTGAGAGTGACGACACGGACCTCTTGATTGGGAAGCGGTGTCATGTAACAGTAGCATACATAGTAGACCTGGTCGACCCACTCGCAGACTATATTTTCCTCTGTAAATCAGAACAACATCATGATCTCTCACTGGCAGATATGTTTATTAGGATTGGTTTCAAGAAAAGATATATGGATACATTAATGCTATACACGCAATATGTTGGACACATAACTCCTTACCCAAGCATCCACTATAGTTGGGAGCCAGCAGAGCGGGGCGATTACTGTTTTCTTTACATGAGCATGTCTGTATTCCAAAGTTGTTGCCTGGGTTTGTGCAAGTATACCGAGTCTGATGGTCGATTGGGTATCCCTCACACCTCGATTCGTCGGCGATTCCAGAGAACACCGGCACAATAGACGGGTTGAGCTGACGATTATCAGGACATGAGCAGTAATATCCACCTACAGTGTTAACGCAGCCTCCTTCGCATCCATCGATAATATCTGTTCTTTCACATTCATCCACATCTTGACAGCCCTGCCCATCGGCTTGCAGCTCATAGCCTGGATTACATGAGCACCGGTAGCTTCCAACTGTGTCGACGCAATTATGCTCACAGCCACCGTTTTCAACAGCGCACTCGTTTGTATCAACACAAGTTGTGCCATTCATTAGAGCAACCAATCCATTCACCTTGCAGTAGCAGAGAGTTCCGTAGAAGAAGTATTGCTCACAGTAGGTTGTGCCGGCTGCAATGGAAAGGTAAAACAATATGTAATTAATAAAGATAGAGTGAGATAATTGAAGAGTTAACTGAAAGACATAGTATATGCTAGTAAATGTTTAGCTGACAGTTTGTTTCAACTTACCATCACAATTGATTGTAGTTGGTCGACTTAGTTGAGATCCTTGGTTACAGGCGCAGTAGTATCCTCCCAGGGTGTTGATGCATACATCAGAGCATCGGCCATTGTCAGTCATGCACTCATTCACATTATCTGCATCTGCTCCATTCACACCTGGAGCGCCGGTAGCTCCTTGGTCACCTTTGTCTCCCTTCAAGCCAACATTTCCAGGTAGACCTATGGGTCCAACGTCTCCCTTGGTACCAGCTGCACCTGTCGCCCCGATCGCACCGGGTGCACCAATATCTCCAACATCTCCTTTTAATCCCCTAACTCCTGGAGCACCAGCAGCACCATCTGTGCCATTGAATCCTCTTTCACCTTTCTGTCCTTGAGTACCAGCAGCCCCCTGTATACCTGGAGCTCCGACTTCGCCTTTGGCACCTGCAGCTCCTGCAGAGCCTGTATTTCCAGGAGCGCCTTTGTCGCCCTTTGCTCCTGCAGAACCTGGAGCTCCGGTAGCACCATTTTCTCCCTTGGCTGCAGCGGCACCATTTGCACCTGGTAAACCACGGTCTCCCTTATCACCTTTCCCGCCAATAGCTCCTTTACTGCCAGCAACACCAGCGACTCCAGGATCTCCTCTTGCTCCTGTTATACCAGGTGCTCCTACATCTCCCTTTGCCCCAGGAAGACCTGGCGCTCCAGGTGAGCCATCAGTTCCGTTGAAGCCATCTCTTCCAGGAGCTCCAACTATTCCAGGAAGACCTTGAGCACCGGGAGCGCCAGTGTCTCCTCGGGCTCCTTCTGCAGCACTTTCTCCTCTTTCACCTTTCAATCCCTGCAAACCAGTTGCTCCAACAACACCTGGTGTACCACCAACACCTGGAGCACCTCTATCGCCTTTAAGGCCTTGTGGACCGACAAGGCCTTGTATGCCAGGCTCTCCGGCAGACCCTCGGTCGCCTTTAATACCTTGTGCACCAGCTATACCACTATTGCCAGGAAGACCTGTATCACCTCTGCTTCCTTTTTCACCAGGATTACCATTGATACCCGCAATACCAGGAGCTCCAGGTTCACCTTTTGGTCCAGCTGCTCCTTCAAGACCTAAGAAACAGGACATGCGTATTTGTGATCATATGAAATACAAATGATTTTAGATATGAGAATCAATAGAGCATTTTAATACCCTTGTTCTTGATTTTTTAAGCAGTAACAAATGAAGAAGTCAATGGATGACTATACTACTTTACAGTTAAAAAATCTTGCATAAATGATGTGCCATAAAACTAGTCTTTAGCAAAAATCTAAAAGGAAATATACCTGGTAATCCTGCTTCTCCAGGTACTCCAGTGTTGCCTTGAGGTCCTGGCCCTCCATCCCTACCATCAAATCCCTGATCTCCTCTTTCTCCTTTAGTTCCAGGAGCCCCAATACTACCAGTAGATCCTGTGGCACCTCTTGATCCTGCAGCACCAGATTCTCCCTTATCACCTCGAGCACCTTCTGGGCCAGGCATTCCTGTCAGTCCAGGAAGCCCGTCTTGGCCATCTAAGCCCCTAGTTCCTGGTAAACCAGTTGCTCCTGTTGAACCATCAAAGCCTTGAATGCCGCTGTCTCCTTTTTCTCCATTTAGACCTGAAAGTCCTGGGTTGCCTGTTTGCCCTGGAGCTCCAGTCGCTCCTGTCCCGCCATTTTGGCCTTGTGCGCCTGACTCACCCTTTTGTCCTGTGGCACCGATTGCACCAGGAGCACCAGTAAAACCAGGAGCACCGACATCGCCCTTGTTTCCTTGTGCTCCAGGCACACCAACAGCACCAGGTTCACCAGTTCGCCCTTGTGATCCGGCATCTCCTTTTTCTCCTTGAAAACCAGGTTCTCCCCTAAATCCTGTGGCCCCAGTAGCTCCATTAATTCCTTGAATACCACTTTCTCCCTTCTGTCCACGACTTCCTTCACTTCCTTTTAAACCAGGGGTTCCGGTAGGTCCAGCCACACCCGTTGCACCAGTGGCACCATTTTGACCTATCACTCCACTTTCTCCTTTGACACCTTTTAGACCAGGTTGTCCTTCTAAACCTGGTGCTCCGGGAAAACCAGTTGCACCAGTAGCTCCATACTGTCCAATGACACCACTTTCACCCTTTTGGCCTCTCAGGCCTGGAGCGCCATCATTTCCTGGTAATCCTTGCTCTCCAGGTGTACCAGTAGCACCAGTTGCTCCATTTTGACCAGCAGCACCTGATTCACCCTTTTGCCCTTGGCTACCTTGTACCCCAGGCAAACCAAAGTCTCCTCTGTCTCCCTTTGAGCCAACTGCTCCTGCGGGTCCTGGCGTTCCGGGCGCACCAACACTACCATCTTGTCCTGCCTCACCTCTTTCTCCTTTAAGACCAGGTAATCCAGCTAAACCTGGTTCCCCTACTAAACCTGGTAAACCTCTTAAACCTGTAGACCCAGTTGCTCCATTTAGACCAAAAGCACCACTTTCTCCTTTTTGACCTTGTAGGCCAGGATTTCCTTGCAGGCCTGTAGCACCAGTTCGTCCAGTAGAACCTGTGGACCCGGTAGAACCATTTTGTCCAATAGCCCCACTTTCACCCTTTTGCCCTCTGTCTCCAGGCATTCCTGTAGAACCAGCTCTTCCTGTTAAACCAGCCACACCTGGAATTCCTTGGCTTCCGGGAGCGCCAGTAGCTCCTGTTGCGCCATTAGATCCAGCAGCTCCACTTTCACCCTTTTGACCCCGCGTACCATCAGCTCCTGCCTGACCATCAGCTCCTCTCGGCCCAGGAACTCCAGGAAATCCATCACTTCCCGGTAATCCTCTTAATCCAGTTGCCCCTACACTTCCCTTATCGCCAGTTGTCCCAGGCAGACCAGAAAGACCTGTTGCGCCTGTTGCTCCATTAAATCCCTGAGCACCACTGTCTCCTTTTTGCCCTTTTATTCCTGCAGCTCCGTTTTGACCAGGCAAGCCAGGATTTCCAGGTTCACCATCACGGCCAGGACTTCCATTTAAACCATTTTGACCAGAGCGACCAGTAGCTCCAGTTGCACCATTGATACCTTGGACACCACTTTCTCCTTTAAGTCCTCGAGCTCCGTCTGCCCCATCTTGTCCATTTTGCCCAGGATTGCCCGGAATTCCATCTCTTCCAGGTGAACCAGTCCTTCCTGTAGAACCTGTTCGTCCAGTAGCACCATCAAGACCAGCTAGTCCTGGTTCTCCTTGCCGACCAGGAATTCCATCATTACCACGCTGCCCGGGAGCTCCTTGGTTTCCTGGTCTACCATCTAAACCATCTTGACCTGGTGATCCAACTGCGCCAGTTGCACCAATCTGACCACGAGGACCAGGCAAACCTGGAGATCCTGTTAAGCCAGGCCGTCCAGCTGCGCCTGGATTACCATCATTGCCTCGCTCACCTTGCCGTCCATCTTGACCTCGCTGACCATCTTGGCCAGGTAGTCCTCGCACACCGGTTGCACCAGTAGCTCCAGCTGCTCCAAATACACCAGATTCCCCCTTTTGTCCACGTCTACCAGGTAATCCATCATTTCCTGGCTGACCATCACGACCAGGCAATCCAGGCTGTCCTGAATTTCCAGTTGCACCTCTTTCACCAGGGAGACCGTTTTGTCCAGGTTGTCCTGGGTTGCCGGTGAGTCCAATGTCACCCTGATTGCCAGGAAGACCTGGTTGTCCTGGTGTGCCATCTTGACCAGGATTGCCATCTGTACCAGGTATGCCTGGTGCTCCTCGATCACCCGGTCTCCCAGTTAATCCTGTTGAACCAGTTCTGCCAGTAGATCCCTGCAAGCCAGTTGCACCTGTATTACCTGCAAAAATCATCAAATTCATTAAGCTTCGTTTACAAAATTTTGTAAATGACAACAAAAGTCAAGACCAGGCCATTATGAGACTCTGCTCAATCACTTTGCTTCAACACCTTTAACACAATAAATAGAAAATGCCAGCAAAAATAATTATATAATGATGTGATTAACTTCTATAAACAAAATATAACAGGAAGTTGTCAAACAAATCACATACCATTTCTTCCTGGAATTCCAGGTGAGCCAGGAGCTCCTCGGTCACCCGGTGTACCGTCTTGTCCATTCAACCCTGGTGCACCAGACTGTCCAGGCAGTCCTTGCTGTCCGGTAGAACCTGGCGTGCCATTCTGGCCAGGATTACCATCACGTCCTGGTTCACCTGGCAGTCCATCAAGTCCATTTCTTCCATCCTGTCCATCTCTACCTGGAGCACCTTGTTCACCCCTTTCACCAGGCTGTCCAGATAAGCCTGGCTGACCAGGAGCACCAGTAGAGCCATCAGCACCGTCTTGTCCAGGCAAACCATTCAAACCATCAATTCCATCTTGGCCGTCTCTACCGGGCTCTCCTCTTTGGCCTGGTATTCCAGGATTGCCATCTACACCATTTTGTCCATTTAATCCATTCACTCCATCTCGTCCAGGCTCTCCTGGTGCTCCACGATCTCCTGGGACACCAGGTGCCCCAGTCTGTCCAACATTACCATCTCGCCCAGGTGATCCTGGTGCTCCTGAAATTCCTGGTTCTCCTGCTACACCTGGTACTCCTGGATTACCTCGCTCTCCAGTTCGCCCTCTTTCTCCGGGCAAGCCATCTAAGCCTGGTGTTCCAGGATTACCATCTACACCATTTCTACCAGGTCGACCATCTGTACCAGACTGTCCTCTTTCTCCTGGAGTACCTGGTAAACCTGTTGCTCCGTCATTACCTGGTAAGCCAGGAGCACCATCAGTACCTGGTAAACCTGGACTTCCTTGTTCTCCTGGTAGACCATCTGTTCCTGGCAAGCCATCTTGTCCAGGAAATCCCCTTTCTCCAGGTCTTCCATCAGATCCTCTCTGCCCCGGAGTGCCATCACGCCCAGACTCACCATCTCTACCAGTTTGACCAGGTTGTCCAGGTAATCCATCTTGACCTGGAAGTCCATCTGATCCATTTTCTCCCCTTGCGCCAGGTTGACCCGGCAAACCTGGTGCCCCTTCTTGTCCATCCCTGCCTCTTTCTCCTGGGTTACCTGGAGCTCCGCTTGCACCTGGTGTTCCTGGTTGTCCCCTTTCTCCTGGTCTGCCATTTATTCCAGGCTGCCCTGTTTGGCCAGCATCACCTTTTGACCCAGGTAGACCATCTTGACCAGGTGCTCCGGGATTGCCAGTTGCACCATTCAATCCAGGAGCCCCATCTTGGCCATTTGTTCCAGGAAATCCGTCAATACCATCTCTACCATCCTGTCCCGGTACCCCTGGACTGCCTTGCTCTCCTCTTGCTCCTGGTGCACCAGATTGCCCTGGAAAACCCCTTTCTCCTGGAATACCTTGGCTACCTGGTAAACCAGTAGAACCTGGCCTACCATCAGCTCCATCTAATCCATTTTCACCAGGTGCACCTTTCTCTCCTTGTAGCCCTGGTTCTGCATTCTGACCTGGTAAACCGGGTGCTCCACGAGCACCTGGTGTTCCAGGCTGCCCATCCGCTCCAGGTGCTCCAGCTTCACCATCTCGCCCTGGTTCTCCTGGTCTGCCATCTCTTCCATCAAACCCAGTAGCACCAGGAGTTCCATCCTCCCCTGGTATTCCATCCCTTCCAGGTGCTCCAGTATCACCTCTTTGGCCAGGTAAACCTGGAGCTCCATCTCTGCCATTATTTCCTGGATTGCCATCAGTTCCTGTGGACAAGTTGAAGACCATAAAAGCAAGTGTTACAAGTGTTCAATAGTAAATCTCAAATATTAAGTTACCAAAATATGTAGCTGTAAGGACTATATCATTTGCTATCAACCTTGTTGGCCAGGATTTCCAGGTAGTCCATCCAGCCCAGGAATTCCATCTCTACCATCTTCTCCATCTATACCATTTTGGCCAGGTTGGCCAGGTACTCCTTGATCTCCTTTAGCACCATTTTGCCCATCAGTTCCAGGATTGCCAGGGATTCCATCAGCACCCCGGTCTCCAGGTCTACCATCTTGGCCATTTCTGCCATCAGTTCCTGGAGATCCAGGTGCTCCCCTTTCTCCAGGGACTCCAGGATTACCATCCCTTCCGGAAGATCCAGGAAAACCAGGAGCACCCTGCTCGCCGCGTTGACCCGGTTCTCCTCTTTGTCCTGGTTGTCCATCAACTCCTGGATTCCCATCAACTCCAGGAGAGCCTAACAAAAATTTCAGTGAGATGTGTGACAATGCATCATGAGGTTATATTTTCAAATCTCAATTACTGGTGAACAGAAACCAATCCTACTACGTCTACATAGGTAGCTCTAAAAAGTGTGAAAGCACTTCTTAAAACTGTGTTTCATTTTGTATAATAAACACAAGCTCACCTGGTGCTCCTGACGCTCCTGGTTGGCCACGCTGTCCTGGTAAACCATCTCTTCCATTTTCACCATTTCTACCATCCTGTCCAGGTAGTCCAGGTGCTCCCCGCTCTCCATTAGCTCCATCTCGCCCATCAGTTCCAGAATTACCGGGCAGTCCATCAGCACCTCGATCTCCGGGTCGTCCATCTTGCCCATCTCTGCCATCTCTTCCAGGTGCACCACTGGCGCCTCTTTCTCCAGGAGCTCCTGGACTACCGTCATTTCCTGGTGCTCCGGGTTGCCCAGTTTGCCCAGGAAATCCATCAGTACCTGGTTGACCAGGCACTCCATCCTGGCCAGGTAAACCGATACTGCCAGGTTGTCCACTGGCTCCTGGGTTTCCAGGTAACCCTATTTCACCAGGCTGACCGCGCTCACCAGGTGTTCCTGGAGCGCCGCTCTGACCATCTAAACCATTACGTCCTGGTTGTCCTGTCGCGCCTGGTTGACCTGGTGACCCATCATTGCCACGTAATCCAGGCAAGCCATTTGCTCCGTCTTGTCCTGGTGTACCCTGCTGTCCAGGAGATCCAGGGGATCCTGTTTGACCTGAAGTAGGCCAAACAAGTACATGTATTCCCAAGTTATGTTCTCATGCGCTCAAGTCGACAACTAATAATTGTTAGTAATATTAATATATGCTGGAAAATGTAAACAATATATAGCATAACATTAAATATGCAACATGAGATGTTAACCTAGTATAATATAGTACACTACTATATAATATATAGTCATATAACACAATATAATGGTAATATAACATAACAGTACATGTGTAATAACATCATAATATGTGTAAGATTTATCCACCGCAACTTTCAGCCAGATGGTATCATCTTGACCAAATGTCTTGACTATTGTGAGGTAGGAAAGTGTAAATATTGGGCCATTGTTAAAGACCTCAACTTCACCATTCTTACCTGGTGTGCCAGGGAAACCATCTTGACCAGTAGCTCCTGGTAAACCATCCTGCCCAGGTGCTCCATTTCTGCCATCCACTCCATTTTGGCCGTCTCGTCCAGGTTCACCTCGAACTCCCTGATCACCCTTAGAACCCGTTTGTCCTACAGCTCCAGGTGTACCGGGTAGGCCATCTGTACCCCTGTCTCCAGGTCTACCATCCTGCCCATTTCTGCCATCTACTCCAGGTGCTCCACTTGCACCTCTCTCTCCTGGTGCACCAGGACTACCATCCCTTCCAGCTGTACCAGGAAAACCAGGGGCTCCTTGTTCACCTTGCTCACCTGGTGCTCCAGGTCTACCTGTTTCTCCTGGAGCTCCATTGGCACCAGGATTTCCATTTCGGCCATCCTGTCCTGGTAACCCATCTATACCGGGAGCACCAGTTTGACCAGGTAGTCCGTCCCTTCCAGCTTGGCCAGAAGACCCTGGTTGTCCTGGCTCTCCAGGAGTACCAGCTTGTCCAGTTTCGCCTAAAACAAATTTTAACCATTGCAAAACTTGACTTTATAATTTTTCATTTAGTAAAATCAATTTATAAATTCATAACTCATAAATGATCTGTACTGATATGAATGAGAAGAATTGCGAAGCAAATAGTGAAGAGGCTTTTACCTCTTGTGCCGGGAAGACCATCTTGTCCATTTCTTCCAGGACTCCCTGGACTACCCCTGTCACCAGGAACTCCATCTCTACCATGTTGACCGTCTACACCGTCACGCCCAGGTGCACCAGATTCACCACGCAGCCCAGGGGCACCATTTTCACCTTTAGTCCCGGCGTCTCCTTGACGACCAGGCTGACCAGGATTACCATCACGACCAGGAAGGCCTGGAGATCCATCAGCTCCTGGCGATCCATCCAATCCATCGTTACCACGAGCTCCAGGAGAGCCATTGGTTCCGGGTTCTCCTGGCTGGCCAGTACTTCCTGGTTGACCTGGAGTTCCTGGTAAGCCATCACTGCCAGAAGCCCCTGGAACACCTGGTTCTCCTCTTGATCCTGGAAGTCCGTCATTTCCAGGCATTCCATCTCTTCCATTATTTCCATTTCTGCCATCTTGTCCTGGTTGACCAGGTGCTCCCTGATCGCCCTTAGCGCCAGTTTGACCGGACAATCCAGGATTACCGGGTAGTCCATCAGCACCCCTATCTCCAGGTCTACCATCTTGTCCATCTCTTCCATTCAACCCAGGAACACCATCAGATCCTCGCTCTCCATCCCTCCCTGGGTTGCCTGTGTTACCAGGAACTCCAGGGCTACCTTGTGCACCTGGTTCACCTGGTCTGCCCACTTCTCCTCTTTCACCAGGTTGTCCTGGAGTACCATCACGACCGTTTGCTCCTGATTGTCCATCTAGGCCAGGAGCCCCATCTTGGCCTCTTACACCTGGTTGTCCAGGAGTGCCCGGAGTTCCATCTTGACCAGGCAGTCCATTGTTGCCACGATCACCCTTGGCACCACTTAACCCAGGTGATCCGTCTGAGCCTCGAATACCAGGAGTGCCTGGCTGTCCAGATTCACCTTTCATGCCTGGTGCACCAACTGCTCCAGGCTCACCATTAAAACCATCAGCTCCACGGACTCCTGGTTGGCCAGTTTGACCTGGTTGACCTGGGTTTCCATCTCTGCCAGGGGTACCTGGATTACCATCTCGCCCATCAGAGCCTCTCTCACCCTTTGCGCCATTAGATCCAGCAGCACCTGTTTGACCAGGAATTCCTGGACCACCTGGCTCACCACGCTCTCCAGGTGTACCATTTCGACCTGGTCGACCGTCAGCACCATTTTGCCCAGGTTGACCAGTTGCTCCCCGATCTCCATTAGAACCTTTAGCTCCATCTTGACCATTTCTTCCAGGCTGGCCATCAGCACCGGGAATTCCATTAGATCCATCGCGCCCAGGTAAACCTGGTTGTCCTTGATCTCCTTTCGCACCATCTCGACCATTTGCTCCAGAACGTCCATCCTCTCCCGGCAATCCTGTTTGCCCTTGACTCCCAGGAAGACCAGGCGCACCTGACTGCCCACGTTGCCCAGAAGCACCAGGCTGTCCATCAGCACCTCTCTCACCTTTGGTTCCATCTCGACCATCATTACCTCGATCTCCTGGAGCTCCTCTCGCTCCTGTGTCTCCAGGTATGCCTCTTTGTCCAGGCGTTCCATCGGCGCCAGGCTGTCCAGGTGCTCCCTGAGCTCCATCTCTGCCATCAATTCCATCTCTACCATTTGTCCCATCTCTTCCAGCATCACCTTTAGCACCTGAAACACCAGGGTTACCTGGCTGACCAGGCTGGCCATCAGCACCAGAAGAACCAGGCTCTCCAGGAAGACCATCCCGTCCATCATTTCCTGGTCGACCATCGATTCCCGGGAAGCCAGGTGAGCCTCTTTCGCCAGGACGTCCATTACTTCCTGGTACGCCATCCGAACCTCTTGCCCCCGAATCCCCTCTCAGTCCGGGTAAGCCGGGAGCACCTTGTGTTCCTTTTTGGCCAGGAGCACCATCTTGGCCATCCTGACCATCTCTGCCAGTTCTACCAGGCTCCCCAATAGTTCCAGGTGTTCCATCTGCTCCAGGATTTCCAGGAGCTCCTTGAGTGCCGGGTTCCCCTTTTGCGCCATCTCTACCGTCAAATCCATCCCGTCCATCTTGTCCTCTAGCACCTGGGGCCCCAGGAAGTCCTGTTGCACCTAATAATAAAACAGGTAACCAATGTACTAGCTATCCCTGCAGGATAGCTTACCATATCATACACACAGTCGTACAATAATCTATTGCAAATGGTCATGCAGCCGCAAAACACCAAGTGAAAGTACAGTACATGTTATAATTAAAGTGCCATGTAAAAATTATGCTAACAGATTTTACATGCATGATCAGAAAAGCAGTTTGGAGTGTAAGCATGACTCAAAGTATCGCATATTATTGGTAAGCAAAACGTGAATCAACCAACTGACATCAGATAAACAGCTTTACAGACCAGAGAGTCTTAGCTGCAAGATGGCAGATGAGTCCAACCCACAGTCAAATGTGTCTCTTACTTACCAGTTTCTCCACTCTCTCCACTAGCTCCATCCGAGCCATTTTCCCCACTTTCTCCTTTTTGACCGGGACGACCGGGTTGGCCCGTTTGGCCAGTTACTCCACGCATCCCTCCCTCTCCTTTACTCCCTTTCATACCAGGACTACCAGGCTGACCAGCGGGACCAGTCTGTCCATCTTGTCCTGGCTGTCCATCACTACCCTGAGATCCTGTGGCCCCTGTTGCTCCCATGTTGTCTACATAAAAGGTACAAAACTTAACCAGCGGTTAAAAGCTAGGTCTAGCGAATGGAAAGGAAATACGACGATATAGTGCATAATAAGCTCATGTAATGGCACACTGTTTGCGAGCCACAAATGGGAAATGAAAGGGTTTATACCAACAAACACAGAGGCTCACATAAGGCATACTGTTTAGGTGAGAGTGATAGAGCCATGTTAGGTCAAACTGAAGTTAGTCAACCAACCAATAACGTTTTATGGAGTTCTGGTCGACATGCCAGTTACACAAGAAAACTCCAGCTTGATTACAAAGCAATACTGCAAGTGTAGATAACTCCAGCTTGATTACAAAGCAATACTGCAAGTGTTTTTATTATAAAAATACATATCAGGAGATAAATAGCAGTAGCCACCAAGTATCATTTATATAAATACTTACTGCAAGCGTAGCCGTAGCCATATGCATAGCCATATGGATCACACGGTGGTAGTGTTGTGTATTCTGGGTCAGTTGGATCAACTGCAAAGAGAGCAAACTTTCACATTTAAGACTGATCACATAGTATGTTTGTATATGTTGGCATAAAGCAGCACATAATACGATACCATAAATGCGCTGTATCCCATCACTTAGTAGCGCATGGTATCTCGTTTTAAGCGCATTGCATCACACCAATTAGTAGTGCATGATATCACACTGTAAGCACACCGCATCATATCACTTAGTAGCGCATCATACCACACTGTAAGCGTATCAAATCACATCACTTAGTAGCATACAGTATTCCAAAAGTCATGAGTCATGTGAGCAGTATAGCAAATCACAAAGCAGCTTACTATTTTGTGCAAAACTCAGTCAACTCCTGTGATCCTATTGTCAGCTCTCACAACTCATCTCAACCCTCTACCAATTTAGCAACTATAATATTTTGGAGTTATGAACCCTCTCTCTCTGTTTGCGTTTGGCTAGGTTTAACTACTGTTTAATACATCTTTAACAGAGAAATTATCTATGAAACAGAAGAAAACATTGTAATGTACCATAAATCATGTCCAATAGTCTAAATTTAATGCCTTCCATTGCATAAACATATCAGCAGCAATGTCAGATTTTGATTGGTAACTTACTTGGGTCAACAACGGCTCCAATAGAGTAGACAACCTGCTCTCCATCGTCTTGCATAGCATATCTCTCATCGCCAACAGACGGCAGGCTGCTGCCACTGATTGGCACGACCTTCTTAACACCTGGCCGAGATATCCGGTCAAAGGTGAAGGGAATTTCATTAGTACTCGTTGCAAATCCGAGTATGTGATGATTTTTCACGATAGGCCTGTCTGTCACGTCAACCTTAAGACAAGTACAGCGCGTTAAAAAAAAAAATGCACAAGTTTTGTGCAACAAATGTACCCAAGCCAAGTGCACCTATATACATGCAGTATCACTAAAATTATTGTTGTAACTCCAAAAAAAATAGTTTTCCAACCTTGCTCTACTAAATTATCGCTTTTGATTTTCTCTCAGGGATTTGGTTTATATTACTCATCCATGGTAGTCTGTGGAATGAAAATACATTTTCTTTTTTACACATATACAAAAGTTGAATATTTCTTTAGCGGTTTTTAGGTGAAACAGTGAGGGCGAAAGGAAAATAGAACATTCCACTATACAAATACGTAACATATCATAACATGCCTGATCAAGCTTTAACTTTGCATCCCCGCAAAAGATTTTGAGAAATAGTGAAAAGTTCATTTTGGTAATTAAATCCTTGCCAACTTTAAAAAAGACAGTGATTTGCAAGCACAAAGGTTCGTTAGCAGACAAATTGGCCATTACGCCTATGCGAGGAGCTAATAGGCACGCTCCTAGCATCAGCTGATACCAGGCTCATCATCTATAAGCTATGTTAAACCTCGGCTAATCCCCGAGATCCACAGATCCTTCTACCATAGCATAGCACAACTCCCTAGACTCACAGTGTATACTCCTGTTGTTGTGCCAGTCCTTGTCTGCGCTTGATATACTAGCTCTAATGAGGTGTTGAGTAGGGCGTTAGTACCGCCGTGAAAAAGCTGTTCTTTTATTTCCCACACTTGAAACCAGACAAACTGCGAGGAGAGTTCATTGTATGGATTGTATATATAGTATTGAAAGCTATGTAGTATTCCTGTGTGTAGCTCTATGTTAAAGTCCACGTAAGATCCTCTCGTTTCTTTTTTTTGTGAGACCATAGATCTAGCGGTGATGTTATTTCCAGCAAATAATGTTCCTGTCGGAATCTCCCATGTTGTAACTGCAACGGAAAGATACAAGCTGACAAGTCTCGAAACAATTGCATCTGATTGAGAGTTACAGATAGAAATAGCTGACTAGCGGATTATACTTACATTGCGCCGATGCAAGGGTCGCAACCACTAGCCCAAAAACAACCCTCATCTTCTCACCCAACGATAGATCTGAAAACACAAAGGCTTGATAAGTGGAAGGCAAAAGACATTAGTCCTGCACAGTGACAATAATTTCTTATAATAATTTGTTATTCTGGTATGCATGAAATTGGCTCAGTTAGCATTGATATTCAAGAAACTGTCCTCCCTATTCTAGTTGTTATGGTGACAGGAAACAATTTATTCCTTGACCCTGTGATTGAGCTTGTTGATTTTTTGAAGGGAGGCATCACTTACCTCAATATGTTATTATCTGAAACTAAATCAAACTATTAATTTGACTTCCACGTTTAGCCTGTCAGACAGGCGTTAGCAACCAGCAGTAATATAAATCAAATGTAAACTCTTAAATCAATAGAAAAGATGAGACTGATAGGTGATGCAGGTGTCTGTTGAAGCAGTTCCCAACATTTCCAAGAGCTATCTGACTTCTTTCAAGACAGGCATTGGCTTAGAATCTGCTGATCCATATAGCTACCGAATGGCAACCAGGTAACCCTGAGAGAATCTATCCGAGCGAGTATGACCGTAGAAATCACAATTACAGGAAAGATTTAGTAAAAAGAATTCAAATACATGAATGACTAAAAAAATGAAGAAGAGTACTTAGAGAGAAAGTGGGAGATGCTATGAACCCACCTGTGCTCTAGCTAGTCCAATTCTAATGTCCTGTGTACGCGGTAATACTGTATAATAAGTTGTATAGTGTTGCTAATCCCTAGGGCCAGCCTCTTACAGAGCTTCTCAGCGGCCAGCCGCTCAGATGAACTCTTAACTCTGTATTTTTCTGTTATAGCTCCGACTGTTACCCTCACCGCGTCTTAGCGTTAAATAAAGTAATACTGGTCTCATATATAACAAATAAAGGCACTGCTAGTCATAAATGTTATTACCATGGTAACGAAATATCTGGTAAGAGCAATGAACCATAAAGGGAGGACTTAAAAAACTTCTGAGACATGGTCATATATTGCATGGATGCAAATTATAGACTTGCTGAGGTGGATAACAGGTTACAGATCAAATCTCACCTCACTCCAGCAGGACAGATCCGATTTAGGGGCAACCTTCGCAATCGGTCCTCTGACCTCAGTCTGGCCTTGGTATCTGGAGATCAGACTTAATGACAAGATGATATGAATATTAATTTTATTATTATTCTCTAGTAGCCGCTCAATTAACAGTTCTGTTTTGGGAACAAAGCTGTCCAAGTAAGATTTTAATAGTTTAAAATAGTTTAAAAATTTTAAAACCGTAGTTTTTCAATTTTGTTTAATTGTCGTTATCATTAAAAACAGATCTTCTCTTACTATGTATAATGCATGCCACACGAGTGAGTCTGGAATAATCCTCAGGCAGTTTAGACAGCATCATAACTGAAGAAATAGTTATAATCGTTTGAAGTGACTGAGAAAATTTGAGATCACGTGAAGGATTTAGATGCCAAAGAATTTGGCAGGGCGAATCGGCTATGCATGGCTGCCATATGAAAGAAGTAAGAACTCATTTCGTATCAATTACCAAATTCAAAAGCTTTTCAAAATTTCAGCAACGCCCTTTTTTCTAGATGAAACTGGAAAAAATAGAATCTATCTACATGCCACGCATTGGGGTACAGAATCCTTTTAGACAGGCAGATTTCTTCAAAGAAACAGCCCAGGTTTTTGAAAATGTGAAACGGCAGGCGGAATGATAAAGTAGAGGAAATATTCCTTCCTATGAGAGAATATAAATAGAAAATGCTTGCTGGCACTGACTACTAGACCTTTCTGCTGATAAAAATCAGCTATCACCTGAAATCAAATGTGAACGGGTACTTTTTTGCCATATATAGTCATTGCATATTAACAATGATCATGTGAACTCGCAAAACCTATGCTACTACTTGAGTCTTGTTAGTAGAAGCATATTCTCCTGCTCTGTAGTTGATAAGCAAGACGTGACACTCAGATTTTCAAATTGTTTCACTATACAGTCACCGCCAGTTCACCACGGCAATATATTTTTTATGCAAAACAAATGTCCACCCATTCAATGTTTAGCATAGCCAAAAATGTTTTCAAAATGAAAAAATTCTTTAGCGTGCTTTAGTGCAGACATAAATAACACACGCGTAATAACTTATTTTAATGCAATGTATAGCCTGTTCTAGGGAGGACCTCAAATTGGTGGCTAATTCAAACAGTGTTGAGTTCGCTCTACGGCAAGACGCATGAAAATAAGGTGATGCAACAAATAGGAATTTATTACATTCAGCTCTGAATAGCAAAACCTAAAGCTGACACTAAAAGGGCCTTCAGAGGGCCAACAGCAGACACGCGGACTGATGTAATCTGCATATTGAATATAATGAATAAGATGAGATGTAGATGACATACCGGCTGTGTTCGTTCTTACATACACAAACTCGTACAAGGTGCTCCCTGTTTTGGTTAAACATTCATATGGCATACAATTCTCACCCTCATGGCTACATATCTGTATGGGGTAATGTACTTTTTGTTATGGTTATGCAATCACATGGAATAAACTGCTCACTTTTGTGGTTATGCACTCATATGTGATAATATGCTTACTGCTATACAATATATGCTGTCATTGCTATGGCTACACATTCATATGATATGTGCTCACTGTTGTGATTACATACTCATATGGGGTAAGGCATGGTGTACCTATGCATAAACTTTAGTTGTGAATCTAATCTTGCTCTTATATCTTTTAGCTAATCAGATGAGAAACAACTTACAGCGAAACACGATATTTTTGCGAAATAACGTTTTTGTCATAAATTCTTGAAGTAAAATTTTCGTAAATTTTTCACGGGGTAAACATCGATTACGGATACAAAAATTTAGTTTGTCAACAATAAAGAAAACCCAGTTTCGACACCGGTAGTAATCAGTCAATCAATTAAATTGTTATTTGACATTCGACTAAAAGTTTCTCCTGTTTTACATAAAAAAATCTAATAAAAAAGACCATAAAAGGTTTATCTGCAATAAACATAATAATAATATTCATAACGAATGAGAAATGTCTTAACCTTGAATATAGATGATAAAAATCCAATTGTCATCAGAACGTATCAATCAACACTGTTGACTCATTTATCTACTATGCTAGCGGCCTTAACATCAAATGGCTGATTTCATTTCCTATTATTTGCTACAACTGTCATTTTCTAAACATCGCTAGCCATCCTCTGCCATGAAAGTTTGTGGTATGTGCTGACTCAGAAATTAATGTTCAAAAGGTTACAATATCTTAAAAATGAGTAAGAGATCAAATCCCCTCATCTACCGCCACTGGAAAGGGACATTCCTTTGAGAAGCAGTGACAATTGATGAACCAAATCATAGAAACTGCAAGCAGTAATTCTGACATCTATTCCTTACGTGCATCGTTCAACCTTATTAATTTTGGTGTTGCAAGGGAAGTTGGTACAGAGTTAGACCAATGTCTGACAAAGACTCTGAGCATTTCCAACAGACCACACTTCTGAATCACTCTATAACCTGCGCTATTATTCACTTGTTATGACAAATCTTCATCAACAAGCCTTCAACCGAAGCACGCAAATCAAACCAAATATAGAACAACATGACAAGAGATGACAGGCGCCACAGGAACCAGAGATGTGCCACTGACATCATAAACCATTGCGTATGTAGGATTCAGGTTAGAGTGGAACCGACGGACGACTCCGAGAGTCAGGGCAGACCAACGCATCATGAAGATGGGAACAGACAAAGAGCCTACTCCATCACTCACTGTATTTTTCTGACATTTACAGCATATTAATATTAACGTTAATTAATCGATGCTCACAGGTAGTAGAGCAAGTAATCTAGTCCATATCTTGTTCTACACATTGACCCAGAAAAAGCCTGTCGTTCTGCAAAACATATACGGCACTTGGGATACAACCAAGATTTCCGGCATGCAATGAAAATGATTAAGGGTAAAGAATGTATAAAAACCGCACGAACATAAGTAAATGTAACTTTTGTTGGTATAATCGACTGATAGTAAATCTTAGTAAAGCTTCAAGATCAATCATTTTAGAACGATTGATCTTGAAGCTGTACAAGAGTCTTGTAGAAAACCTTATAGTTATTTGTAGGTTCTTATATTTATCTGTGAATGTCACCTGGAAAAAATAAAGTCAGGAACACCAAATTCTTAAGAATGCTGGCCTCCCATCCATGGTGGACAGTCTGATAAAAAAGGCCTAAGATGACTGGGAAATGTGCACAGGATGGATCATGTGTGATTACCAGGACAACTATTATATTACCAACACTACATAGGAAAGAGGAATCAAGGTAGGCCCAGACTGAGATACAAATATTTAGCTAAGAGTCACATGGAGTTGAGGAAACTAGACACCAACTGATGGCAAAAGAACTCGGAAAACCAAGTTGCATAGAACTTGGTGCTAAAGCCTACACCATAAGACAGTTGTAAAGCCTACACCATAAGACAGTTGTAAAGCCTACACCATAAGACAGTTGTAAAGCCTACACCATAAGACAGTTGTAAAGCCTACACCATAAGACAGTTGTAAAGCCTACACCATAAGACAGTTGTAAAGCCTACACCATAAGACAGTTGTAAAGCCTACACCATAAGACAGTCATCGTCGAAACGGCTGATTGCAAGAAAGAGGGAAAGAGAGGGATATTTCTCAAGTTTAAAACATAACAAATAAAAGCTGTGAAGATGAGAAGAAATACATTATTAATCAACCAAAGCACTGAACATCTTGTCCATGCAGTTCATTAAAACGCTTGTATGTATGAAATTATTTTAAGTTATAAAATCAGCGATGTGAATTCTAAATAGAAGAAATCGTGAGACGGAGATTGGAAATCAGTTGCCAGTTCTAAGAAGCACCCGATGTATTGCACAATTCAGCTAATCACAGGCGTAAGCCACAAGAAAATATGAAGAGACACAAAATACAGCTGATCAAGTTATTTGATTAGTTCTTATCCTATCAGTGACTTCCATAAATTAAACAATTACCTGCGGACATGGAAACACCCGGTGATTGATGACAAGCCAAGAGTTGAAGTCTAAAGTGATCCAACGACATATTTCTACTTTAGCTTTGACTAATTAACCAGCATATTATCAGAAACTATTAAACAGGTAAATTCTACAAATATTTAATGCATAAAAATTTGGAAAAAAAATTTTCGAAGAGCACCCAATCAAGTAATACATAGACACTTCCATCTCATAAGTTATTAAGTTAAGTTTAACAGTTACGGAGGAGATCATTTCGTCTGCTCAACACCAACTCGACCTCTTCTGGAGAAAGCCGGTTAACTCCCTGCTCCTGCACCAATGCGATCGGATCCTCGAGGTGCTTGCCAGTCATGCTGTGCAGTGAATCATACAGCGTCTCCTTGAGAAGCAGAGCATCACCGAGTTGCATTGTAAGAAGATGGCACGACTCCTTTACCCTAAAACAGGTAGAGTGTGTCAGTACGTTTGTTGTTGCTGAGAGCACAAAAAAGGATTAATCTAAATATATAAATCTCGGTGTTTGTCTGTCTTCTGTCTGTCATTCAGTCTGTTAAATTATAGCGATAAAGGTTTTGCAACAAAAAATCGCCTTCGTACTGGAACTGACGACAATAAAATGGCAGGTCTACTAACAAGCACGCATAATCTCAAGGTTATCCATTCTTATCAAACCCATCACTCTTATCATATGCTGTATATCCTTTTCACGATTGCACATGCTAAATCTACACTTTCTATTAATAAATAGTGTACCCTTGGGTTACGGTGCCCTGTTATAAAAGTTTTTTCGCTTTTGTATATGAAACACGATGTTTTCCGTCTTCCCCATATGAGAGCAAATTGTTTTTCAATTTTTTTTCGCCAAACAATATAAACAAAATTTATCTTGAAATTAAAATTTGGCAGTCGGTGTACTGATTATGACGAAATAAGGAAAATGCTGATATGCGATTCACCAAAATCCCTCCCACAACGCCTGAAAGAGATATATGATGCTCGCTATCTTAGTTCAGCGTTATTCGCTATAAGCTATAATAAAAATGAAACCGAAAACAGATAGGGTATAAAATTTTAGCCTATGACAAAGTTGAAGTTTAGTTTAGTAAAATACATACTAAAACTTAGCTTTAAGTATGCGTTTAGTGAGCTAAAATCATTTAAGTTAAATTCAAGGTGTATGTTATACACCTGTCTTGAAGGTAAAAACTCCCCACGGTATGTACTGCACGTAGCACATTATAATGTTACATTTTCTTCTAGATCATAACCACTAAATAAACTAAAGTTACTATAGGTAACTATAGTTACTATTATTTTGTTACTAATGTTTAATATGTACAATACGTATATAAATTTCTCATGATTTTTACCAGGGGGTGTTAGATTATTACGATGCCTTACGATGCCAACACTGAAACCAATTAAAATCATATAATCGTATACCAAATCATTTTTCATTGTAATCGTAGCAAAATAGACTTTATTTAGCCATTACTTGCCAATTGCTTCACATTTAAACACATTTTTAGTTGTTTTATTTTTTCTCTTAATTTTTTTGAACTGCACAAAGCACTTTTCACATATGGAGTCGAAAGGTTCAAATAGTAACTGCTGTTGTATGTTGAAAAAAAAATTTCTGTGCCGACTTTTCTATTCCATGGACAACACCGGGTATTTAGCTAGTATTTACTATAATAAGAGCCGTGTCCGTCTGTTCGAAGCCACACAAAGAGCGTTGGGAAAAAGATGGCCAAACGCAAGAATTGAACCCAGATATTCCAATTCCCAGGCAAGCACGCTACTATCTGCCCACTCCATCACCTTCGAGAACCAAAGAATAATTATGCAAATAGTGATTAGATACGATGATCTCTCACAGCGTACGAGTCTGCCAGTGTAATAGTTATACTAATAGTAATCAGCATCTTCGTTACAAGGGGGTAAAAAGGCTGATGGAAGTGAAATCATTTAAAAAGAATTGGCAGCGAGAAACAAGCTGATAAGGTGATTGTCATGGTTCCAAGGAACAGAGCTAAATTACATTCGGTTATCGGCAAGTTTTAAGGCTGACAAGTGATGAAGGGTGACAGAGTGTCATTGGTGATGGAAGCGCGAGCAAAAGAATGCCACAGCTCATAGCTATCTCATTGCACACGTGGGATTAGCGAGATTACTCACATCTGAATGTCAGTAGTAATGAAGCAAAGAGAAAAGACCGTGTATAAAGACAGTTAAGAGATTGACCAACAGAATTCATTAGCAAGGTGCGTTACAACACCACTAATAACACTAATAATAATGACGTCTGCTCTCCAATTTCTTTTTCTTCACCACACCGCAGGTATAGAGATAGAAATGAGATAGACAAACCACCTGTGCTTACCACGACTGATTCACACAATAGTGCAGCGTATCCCTTACCTCCTCAAAAAGTTCTCTGGTTTGCTCGTGTGCTTGCCTATGACGGGAAAGAGGTTCCTAGTCATATCAAAGTTGAGCTGAATAGCTCCTCCTTCACTAAAATGGTTGGCTGTTATTACCTGAAGAGAGAGAGAGAATCGTGTTAGAGCAAGCCTTATACATAAGGTAATTCCAGCGGATAGATTGTTCAGCAAGAACAATGCTAAAAAGATGTCAATGAAGCGCGTGTAGGGTATGAGGGAAAAGGAGGTAGATGCTATCTGTTGAAAACTAATGGCCTATCTTGTCACATCTCAAATCGACCAGAGGGAGATCTGAGGTGAGATAGTTGACCTTGGGAATAACAAGCACTTGCTGGGAGTTGTCAGAGTATGTATAGGCTGTCAATGCAACCAACTAGTATATGAGAAGGAAGTAGTATCTGTCAGTTGATATTCTGTGCAGCTATACAAAAAGTGATTGTTAGACAAAGGAGTACCGTGTGAGATTGACTTTGCATAGACACACATCCACAATACAACTAAATAAGTACTGCTTTTATAATCTTACAAAAGCCCAGCTTTCCTAAGAGAACCAGAGTGTTGTAGTCTGAGAGTGCATTTATGACTAGTTTTAGGATGGTGCTACTAGGAACAGGAAGTTGGTCAGGGTGTTTCCCACAGTCAGCCAGCTTTATGATGCCACATTATCTAGAAAAGCTATGTATGGGAAATTACGAAATCATTTGTCAAATTTGGGCTAGGATGGTTCATTTGACAAAAATTTCCTGAAAGGATTTTCATCGATCATGTACAGGCATCTCCAAACCCCGATTACTTTCTTAGTACAAACTAATAACACTGTTGCTGACTCCCAGCATGGCTGTAGTGAACATGTTGGAGTCACACGATCAGCAAACTGGGTGGCACCGCGGTCACACTGAATGTGACCATAATACCATAGTGTTCCTATTCCAATGGTATTCAGAGTGCAACACAAGCACAAGCAAAAGAAGCCATAAACCATTAGAAAACTAAGTCCTCAGAGACTAGCGAGATAAAAAGATTTAGAGGTAAGCTAGCAGGTCTAAGGAGACATGAATCTCAGGTACTTATGGTCAATATTTCATTAACGGATGATTTGCAGACGCCCCAAGTATGGCAGGCACTCAATCCTAGCCTTTCGGTAGACAGCTGGTTTTTTGCACCCCTTATAATTCTATAGTTACTCGGTATTTTACAGTAAAAATGTTAGTCAAGCGTTCACATGACCAAACCGAGAGAGTGGCCATGCTTCTCGGAATAGATAGGGATGATGAGGATTGATTGGAAACAGTCAGCCGAAATGAAATGCAGGAAAATGCTAGCGGTGAAAGAAACGCTTCTCCTAGAACTGCATTGGAGAGGACTGGGAGGAGTTGTATATATTAATCTTTAGCGATCGCAATGAATACCGCGAGAGTTCAAGTACACATAGGAGACTGGTACATGTATGAAATGTCCTTTGCTTGAACCAAAAACATTGCATTATACATTCTGAGTCTAAAAGGAGTCATATAGGGTAAATAAATTAATACATTCCCATCTCCTTATGCCACTCTTGGGGTGTTATGGCCACAAATACACCGGCAGAACATCTGACAGATTCGAAAGCTCGGTGTCACTGGAGATGAATTTACATTTAGCTGTATCTAAATGATAAAATTCAATGGGTTTATGGATATGGAAACCATAGTCTACTTTCATGGAAATACAACCACAACCTGCAAAATACGGCGTCCTGCGAGATGTTTACCATAGTGTAGATGAGAGAATCGAGCTCCTGAGCAACCTGTTGTGAGAATCGGCTGAAGAGGCGTTTGTGAAGACCGTCTGCGGTGAGCTGCAAGCAGGTCTGGAGGTGAAGCAGGAAGTCACAGGCTGTCACAGAGAGACCGATCATTACCTGCTCATCCTTGTGTTTGAGATGTGGAAGACCAGTCCACCTACAACGTAGAGTAAAGCTCATATGTATTATCACAGGCTATTAATGGATTCAAAAATTACATGAGCATCTGCTGCAAAATGAGGTAATTATCTGCCATGTCCCACTTGAGCTCTCTCCTCTAAGCATTTGTATTTCCAGCTTCTCCCTCCCATACAAACTTCAAGCACTTTCACACTCACAAAGTAGCCAAGTGTGGCAGGTGACACATGCCACTGGGTGAGTGTTCTACTGCATCTCGATACATGACCAGCGTGCTAGAGTGATGTGTTCCTGCAAATGCTAAGAGTGATCACTTAAAGTAATTGTTTAGATAGGATATAATGATAACCTGTGTATCTATTTGATCATTTTTAGAAGTGAACAACTAAAGCAAATAGTGTGTAACTGACAACCAAGTCAACACACAGCAAATACTTTATAGCATTTTAATATCTTATATAACCTTTATACGCTTCACCGCTGTGGCCAACTGGGGCTGCAAAGATTTCTAGCAAGTACGTCGGCAGCCAGCGAGTATAACACAGGGAAAAGTCAGAAGAATTATAAGAAAGCTTGCATTGTGGCAAGTACTAGTTGGGCGTGGGCATATACGAGGTTGGCATGGTAGCAGGCTTATAGGGAATAAATTCCATAGAGTTGAGCAGTTGAGGGTAGACCGGCACTCGCAATGAATAAGCTAGTACAGGGAAAAAACACCTGTTTTACTTACTACTAATCTGTTATCTGTTAGGTTAGTACGGAGTGTTCTTATGCGGAGTCTGTATTCACTTCAGACGGGCCACCATGACAGGGAATTAGTGAAGTTAACAAACTTGTGAATTGTTAAACACAGAAATGAAACTAAAGACTGCCACAGACGGAGCAGTTGAGGGGATTTTTTTATTACAAGTCAAGTGACTAACAGACTTCTGAAGGCCTGAGTGTAACTTAAACCGATATTGGTAGTGCTTGTGAGGCCAATATTATACACCTATAACTAAACATAACTATGGTTACTGCATTTTATATGCGAGCATATTTAATAGGACTGAGAGGCGGAATAGATTGTGAGAAAGTCGGTTTGGAATGGCTTATAATTTAAACGAACCCTTGGGAACTATGAGAGAATGCTACTCAGGAGTGACATCTATGTCTAGGGAGAGCTTGAGAACAATGCAGACCAAAATCCCTAAGGCAGATCTCTGTGGAAGGCACATATATATCGTAGATAGAGTATTGAGATTAACAATCATACAAATGAGGCATTTAATTTATCAAATAGACTCACTGGAGGCGATGTAGCAGTATACCACTTGTTTGTCATATCTCCTCTCTCTCTTATACGTAATGAGCATTTTTAATGATTGCGCCATTGAACAATTGACGGAGAGCCTGGTGCAGACGGATATTTATCCATTATATATGTGTAAGCATGAATCTTTTTTGATGACACAATGATGATTTTAAGTGTTTCCTGTGCAGTCAGGACATGGTAAAATGTAAAGCCATCATCAGGTATTGCGTCTTTGTATAGTAGGCGTTACAAGATAACAGTCTACTCCAACACCAGGAAGGTGATTCATTGCAACTTTCCATTCACTAGTCTTAGTTACGTTTCATAATATAGTTTATAGCCAATAGGCTAGCAAATGAAACCATAGCTAAACCTAAGGTCCGAGTTCAACAAGCAATCATAGTTGAACCCTACTCTCACATATACAGTCAAATCTCTATCTATGATCACTTTCACATATGAATGTTTCGACATACAACCTTAAACTTGATCGAATATGTTTCAAAGAAATTTTCGATATGTAACATATAAAACACTGTTGCTTTGAAAGTCAGTACTTATGTACGCAGTTGTCCTTTTTATATAACTTGGATGTACATACTTGAATAATATTAAACAGTAGTTGATGCCTTCTTTTTTGTTTTAAAGTCATGGATGACAAGTCCGGCGGAAGTGGTGATGAAAAAAAGAAGCAGTACCTTCCTAACATTTAAAACAACGAATAAAAAAGAAACAAACACCTTTATATAAACTTTAAATAATCTCTAGTAGTTATCATAAGGAGAAAAGTGAAAATGAATGGAAAAAGTAGGTGTGAAACTAGTGAAAGTGACGAGGCTATATTGCCACACTTTATCATGAAGACAGTGCAAAAATAAAAACTTCTTTTCATGGATTATTACTTCATTTATTTAGTTTCTTGAAAATTATTTAGTTTTTATATAATTTGATGTAATGCCTTTTTTAATGCTACATGTAATCACCTAAAACTAGTATCGCCAGATTTTTGAGCTGTAAGATGAAATAAACAAAACACAATGTATTCTAATAAGAATATTTACACCGACATACAATTACCTACACTTTAGTTCAACATATGAACAAATATCTGAGCTGATTGTGTACGCTGAGGTTTGATTGTATAACGGTACAGTCTATTATAATCAGAGCAGGGCTACTTACATGATAAAATTGTAAAAAACCTTCTATAACTAGATTCAAATATATCAGAGCACATGTTTGAACAATTAGGATATTGTAACGTAGTACAATATCCTAATTGTTAAAATCTGTATGACTAAATCAGCATGATAATGATATCTTAAGAAATGTGTCTAAACATGCTTGAAACAAACACTACTTTATACAAATGGTAGAAGGAATATCTAGCCATAATTCCAAAGAATGCCACATATTTTTAAAGGTTAGCACTTAGGCTAGATTTGACTCGCTAAACTAGGATGAGGAGGTAAAATATACCATCAGCTTGTTCCATTAAATAAGTTAGGCTGATGAAGGGCTGTTAAAGCATTAAGGAAAAACTACATTTCAGCCCCTGAGAGAAAGTAGGGTGTTGCAATAGAAACAGTGTTGAGCTCTAATATATATTCACATTTATAATGCTACCCTCAAAGGGCTTTATTATAATTTATAAAAGTGTGAATATGTAATTCTGGTGCATCTAATAACAGTGCTGACGCATCTTGCTGAGCCTAAATAGCAACACTTCAGCGGAGATTAACTGAGCAATGGTGTAAATTTAAGTGAAAATAAGACAATACATAAATGAGACGAAACAGCCGCGAGGAAATTGATCTATTCACAGCTAATTTCAATAACTACCCTGATGTCTCCTTTCTGAAGAAAACAAATGGAGAGAGACCTACTTGAGCTATCATGTGCTAAAAATGAGAAAATAGATAGGAATTTCCTCATAAAGAACAAAAAGTATTTTGGACCATTTTTGGCAGACGGAGTGAAGTGTCAAATAAAATGTAAAAAATTTAATACATAATCAAGATGACAATGACTTCTATGGCTGCTGACACATTCCTAGGAGCTAAAAGCTGCTTTATTAAAGAAAGGAAGCCTAAATCCATTGAACAATGACATCCAGCATACTAATGTCTGATCTGTTGTCTGATCTGAGCAGGTTGTGAGGCTTTAGAAGTTGATATGAATGCATTCCACAGCACAGCTTGGTTTCCTACTTCATGTTAGGGGATATTCTATAGGACTCTATGAAATAGTCTACAGTGTATAAGGGATAGACTATAAGGGATAGTCTATAATATTATAGAAGATAGTTTATAGTACTATAGGGGATAATCTATAAATACTATAGGGGATAGTCGATAATACTATAAGGGATAGTCTATAATACTATTATAAGGGATAGTCTATAATATTATAAGGCATAGTCTACAATACTAAGGAAGATAGTCTATAGTACTATAGGCGATAGTCTATAATATTATAAGGAAGGGTCTATAATACTATACGGGTTAGTCTATAATATTCTAAGAGATAGTCTATAGTATTCTAGGTGGTGGTCTATGATTTTTCACATGATACTCCATTGTACTTAAGGGGATAGCCTGTTGTACTACTCTATGGAATACTCCATGGTATTGTAGGGGAAGTCCAAAGCACTCTAGATATTTTACAGCACCCTAGACTGCAGTCTATAGTGACATATGTACCAGTGGTAAAATTTTGATACATATTAGATTATGATGGGAATTTGACTTTGCAATCTCAGAAAAGAATCTAATCTAAGAAACTAAAAATTTAGAAGAACTTTTGCTAGCTAACCAAGGAGACTACTGATCTGACGACCTGCCGACTGACTAAACGTGTCAGAGCAAATAATAATAAACATCTCTGCAGGTACCCACGAGCTATGGTTGTTATCCGCATAGGCTTTTAGCTTTGTCTTCAACTCGGCTACTACGTGCTTGGTAAGGGTCTTTATCATCTCCCTTTCCAGAGAACAGATGTTATCGACGCTCGACTCAAATAAGTGGCAGTCGAGTTCCTCTAAGGCTGACTCGTCTATAGATTGAGGCAGCTAGAAATAGAAGCAACATAGTTTCAAGGTTTGAAAAAAAAGGAAAACAAATATGTAAATATCATAGCATGTCTGCACAAGCACAAGAAAAACTTTATCTTAGCATCCTAGATATATTCTTAGATATATCAGCACATTCTCCTTTTGTCAGATTTATGATCAGATAGAATTTGCGCGGAGGCGGTCCAACGGTGTCACTCGCTAAATATAGATCGCTATAGCTGATGTCAGCTATGGAAACCATGGCACACCACAGGGGAAATGAAGGGTGACTGACAATCCGCAACCCTGGAATGGGAGGAGCATATGCCAGCTCTTCTACATAATGGATGGCCGCACACACCTGGTATGATGCATTCTTTGAGAGAAGACTGGGCAATACAGATGATAGGGTCTCTCCTCCGCCAACTAGCAGACTTGCCTGGTACTGCAGCTTCAGAAAAAACTAAAAATTTAAAAATAACCAATAAAAGGATAAGTTTAAACTAGAGCCATGTATGAGTGTAGGAGAAAGATTACTGACTTTATCAAAAGAACATAACATTTCATAACACAATGATACTCTATATGAGAGGAATTATAACACACGAAGTTGGGTACAAACTTTTTCATACAAAATTCCAGTAAAGCTTTTTACTACGTAATGAGCCACGAGTTGATCATTATGTTGAACAGAAATTATGGGAGGAACCGATGCTATCCTCCAACCAGAAGTATTATGGGAGGAACCGATGCTATCCTCCAACCAGAAGTATTATGGGAGAAACCGATGCTATCCTCCAACCAGAAGTATTATGGGAGGTACCGATGCTATTCTTCAACAAAATGTTTTAAACTGGGACAATGATCAGAAGCAGGATATGCTTGCATAAGCAATTATCTCTTCATCACCAGCAAAATTTACACAGTTTTCGTAGAAGTGATAACATCTTGCAAATCATGAGTTAGCATTCTGTATGAAGATAGTCTCTTACACATTTAACTTTCATAGCCTCATATAATTTAGTTCAAATCCATTTCAAAGTGCCTCAGTGTGACCTACATTAACGCATCAACTTTCCGTGCTAGGAAAAGCTGGCTAATGAGGACATCACAAACATGCAAGCTCATGCAAATCACTGGCTCCTAGCATTATTATTATTTATTATCTGTTGAAGTTCAGATGAGATTAGCTAGAGTATCCTATCTATATGTGATCATGCAGTGTATCTAAGTGCTATTGTGGTTTTTTTAAGAATTATTGGTCGTTCTACGAAAGACTACGCCTAAAAGAGAAGTAAAATGGAAGGCATAAAAAGTTGTGATAACTTCTTCCGTGCATTTGGCTGAGCCTTCAGTTCATTGCCCTCATCGGTCACTCCACGATCCATTGAGACAACTTCCATAAACCCTCACTACTCCAAGTAGCTGTGGCTGACAGCCTGGTTCATAACAGAACTGGTGAATATCTGGATGGATCAGAATTTAAGAGAGGAATGCTGAAGGGCGTTGAGGCCATGACCAATGCATCACTTACCAAATAATTTAATTGCATATAATTAGAATATTTTGATGACGGATTGTCCTAATTTGGCACCTTTAACTTTGGGAGTCAGAGGCATTCATCGACTATTCATCGACTATTCATCGACGATTCATCGACTATTCATCGACTATTCATCGACTATTCATCGACTATTCATCGACTATTCATGGGCAGTTGTTCTCTTAAAGATGAACTTGTACAATATTTTAATAAATTTTATCAGAAAGTATCGATATTTTTCTATCATTTGCGATTGTTTTTGATGTTTGAGGTCAATGACTGTCAGGATGTCTCAAGATTAAAATCAACAAAACTGGATCACGGTCAAAACTTACAACACTTAAACCATGCGAAAATGCAATTATGATGTCTATAGTTGTAAAGAGACCAACAGGATAGAGACGCGTAACGTTGCAACTTTAACACAAGATACTATATCAACTATAGCAATGATAACAACTAGTGACGTCATTTCGCACATATCATTCTTTTGAGCATTTTAACCGCGATCACGTTTTGTCAATTTTAATTTTGGAACATCTTAGCAGTCAGATCACCTCAAACATCAAAAACAATCGCAAATGAAAGAAAAATGCAGATACTTTCTGATAACATCCACTAAAATCTTTTTAAAAGTTCATTTGTAAATACTAAATGACACCATGATTGCCTTGAATGTAAGCCATTAAAATAAATTTCCAACCCAACAAAATACAACATATGAAGGCAAGTTGTATAGAAATGTTACTTCAACAATTGTTTTGTCATTAGAACTATGAATAAGGCTTGGCTATACATTCACAAGGTGACACTCTCTCGGCCTTCAGTGCCCAGACTCGATAAAAGCGATAAGTGTTCTCTTGCGATGCATACAATTCCATTTATTATAATAAGAAAGTCGATACTAAATACTAATAACTGTGAACTGTGTCTAATCTTGTAGGGATTTTAATATGCGAAAGAAGGCTTCTATAGTAAAAACTAATGATTTTTACTACAGTGATAGTCACATGTTCCAGATTTAAACAAATCAGCAAATATTATCTCTATTTACAATTGTCCTCCAATCATTTATTTTGAAATCTTAAATATCGCACTTATTCTTTTAAATAGCTTCGACTTCATATAACTTAAACCATAACTGCAATGTGCAACCGCTATCATTAATTCTAGGTAAATCAGACACGCTGATTTTGTACTCAAAATAAAGATTGGTTCACTAACTTTCAGAGTAATGAAGGCTTTTTTACAGCGTTTCAATATCGGTCTCGAAAACAACACAATCGGCACAACAAGCTCCACCCATAAATATGTGATGTATGCTAGCTTTTTAAGAACGGAAGTTGGGGATGTTTAGTCCAATTTAGAATGATGGAGATGGGTGTCTTAAAACCCATTATTATCTAAAGTCAGCTTTCAAAATAATCTCAGTCTTTTATGAAAGGTAGATAAACTATTTAAAATTGCTTGTAGCTTGTTACAGGATGTTTAATAGGCTGAAGGCCGAGAAAAATGAACTCAAAAAAGCGCGGTAAAAACGCTAGCTTGTGATACAATCGGGCTTTTTTGAGCTAATTTTTCTCGGCGTTCAGCCTATCAAATATCCTGTAACAAGCTACAAGCAATTTTAAATAATTTATCTACCTTTCAGAAAAAAACTGAGATCATTTTGAATGCTAAATTTAAATAATAATGGGTTTTCAGAAACCCATCCCTATTATTCTAAATCAGACTAAACATCCCCAACTTTTGCTCCTAAAAAGCTAGCATACATCACATATTTATGGGTGGAGCTTGTGCCGATTGTGTTGTTTTCGTAACCGATATTGAAACGCTGTAAAAAGTCCTTCATGGCTTTGAAAGTTAGTGGACGAATTTTTATTTTGAGTATACAAAATTGTAATCAGCGTGTCTGATTTACCTAAAAAAAACGATAAAAGTTGTACGTGACAGTTATGGTCTAAGCACAATGACTTAGTATAACTTAACTTTGACAGCACCTTGACTTAGTATAACTTAACTTTGCCAGCACCTTGACTTAGTTTAATGTAACTTTGTAAGACCCTTGACTTAGTTAACTGTGAAACCTCAATTTGAATGCCATGGCGCTCTATTTTTTCAACCCTTTTCCTATTGAGCCGTTTTATTAAAGGTGACATTCAAATAGAGGGTGGTGTTGTATTTTTCGAACAGCTCATAAAAATTTCGAGAAAGCTAAATTTAATCCTTTTATGGGCGAAGCGATGCTAATTTTGACCATATTTTGTTATATTTTGCGACAATCGGTGCCGTCAGCCTCAGCATTTTTGCTAAACCATGTTTCATATACGTCGAATTATCAGACTGAGTTATACAAGAAACTACTTTGATTATAAGTTTGTGGGATACAGCTATTAATTATTTTGATGGTGTCACATTCAAAGTTTTGAAGAAAAAATTGTAACGCTTTAGAGTTAGAAACCAGATATAACGTTGCTAAGTTTTAAAAACGTTTTAAAGTTAAAATACGCCATAACAATGGCTGCTATTACGTCGTACAATGTTCCTGAAGAGTATTCTCATCGTTCATCAGAACACTTTAAAGTCTTAGGTGAGATTGTAAACGATATTACGGACAAATATGAAAGCAATGAATAAAATTTAGACGTTTGCGACGTTTTGCGAATCAGTGTAGTTCTGATGATTGTGACAATCGTTCTTCTCAGGAACACCACCACTAAAATCATGGCAACCACTACAGCAACAAGAAAAGAATTAATTGTTATTGGTGCAACCAAGTCATTATTAGTACCATTTTGTGTACACTTTTTTACTGATCACTTGCTATTATGGGTTCATAAAGACCAGATAATGTCAAAGTGGTGGACAAATAGAGGTGGCATTCAATAAAGGACAGTGCTGTATTTTTCAACCCTTCTTCTACAGTGCTGTTCTATTAAGAGGTGGCGTTCAAATAAAGGTGGCATTCAAATAGAGGTTTTTAGTAACATAACTTTGCCAACACCTTGACTTAGTATGACTACTTTGCTAACACTTTGACTCAGTATAACTCCTTTGCAAACACCTGGACTTTACTATAACTTTACTAAATCAAATTAGAGTATTCTCATACCATTTAAATCCTTTCCTATTGTCTTAATCGCCAGCTTTTCATTAGCATACAATTACTTGTTAACATCGCAAATCCCTCATTATAATACAGCGATTAAGTACGTATTAAATATATGTAGCTTCATGCAAACTTGCTGTCAGAAATGACAAATACGACCAACGGTCACCAAGTTTACATGAGGCGATGCTTTATTGAAGAGGGGTTTGCGAGACAGTACATCGACCTATGAGGTGAATTTCCATACCCAAACGAATGAGCAATCACTCACAGATCAAGTATGATGCCTGCTTAACTTAATGCAACCAGAGGCTGTGCCTGTTTTCAAAAGACATTGTAATACAAACAATGTCTCTGTGATCTTGGTTGAACATGCCTGGGACCAGTGGCAAGGGAACCTCAACAACTAGAGAAGTGCCCGGTTGCGGGTGTAATTCATTCCTGTCACCACCACCAGCAGCCTTTTTTGAGAATTTAACCCCAACCTGTTGTTCGCAGGTCAGATGTTTTAGACCACAAGAAGGCTTGTGATCTAAAACGTTTTTAGACCACATTTAGGTTGAAGTAAGCTCTACTCATGATCAATGCTCTATTTCAGGACCACGAGAGAAAAGTACCAGTTGTGGTACTTGATCTGAAGAAAAAACTTACATCGACTTGATATTTCTCACTTTACATTATTTTTGTGACGTAGTGAGTAAGGTCGTATGCGCATCAGCCAATAATGCATTATTAGTTCTCACTGATTCTGGTACTGACCGAATTGCTTCACAAGTGCGCACATGGATTGATCTACATTGCCGATATAAATTGTACAAGCGAATGAATCGATAATTTCTGTTGGTTATATGTGCATTACTAAATATTAATATGTCTTCACTTGCAAACTAAAATGAGCATGTTCTGTGTAAAAAAATACAACTGTGTTTTCAATTTGATCTTATCGGTCGTCATCACTGAGTTGTCATCTACAAATTGACCAGGTTCAAACTGTAGGTCAGCTTACTTGTAGACATTGTTTATGGCAGGCCGCAAATGAAGATTTTCGGCAATTCATCGGCTGAGCAATTGTCAGCAATGCTGAGCATCGGATTTGCAATTGTCAGCTTGTGTACACGCAGTTCCAACTTTCACTAACAAACTAAACCGTGTGGTTGCAATAAAAGAGCTCAAGGACGATAAGCCAATCAGCACGATATTTCAATGCATCTCAAAGGCTTTATATGGTGCATTTATGAACCAATTTTTGAACTACTTATTTCCATGTGTCAACAAACCCCGAATCTTCTATGCAAGCTCTTGAGAATTGAATGACTGGTAGTGAGCCATGCCAGCAACATACTCATACTTACATTAGCACCGGTTGATACATCTCATCAGAAGCTCCCAGCAAGCCTGATAGCTTGATAATGCTGCAGAATAACTGTGTTGATATCTGTTCCTGCTGCCTAGCATCCCTACATAAAGACTTTTGAAAGAGATCATTGCACTCTTTGTGTATACTCACTGGTTGTTCGACCCATTCCCGTAGTACAGATATGATGTGATGCGCTGTGTTCAATATGGCCAAATATTGAGGGGTTGATGGTGAAAGCTCTTTCCTCAGTTGTACCAGCCGTACCCTATAGTCTTCCAACAGCTCTTGTTTCATACAGACGAACATGAGTTGACAGACGGGATAGGGCAGATGCTCATATCTCTCTACAAACCGTAATAGATAGCTTTAAACCGCAGTACAATGGATTATAAATCTAAGGGTAATCAGGTAGTGCTCATAGACAAGCTTAAGATGGGAGCATGGACATCTAACAATAGACAACTGTGGATTTAGGCTTATGATGAACTCAAAGAACCAGTTTCTTAGAAAATCTAGGCAGCAAAAGCTGCCTATTGGAGAGATACTTGAATATTTTTATACTACAAAAGGTGAATCTTCCAAATCGATACGAACTTTCTCCTACGGAAGCATGACAAACACAGCGTAAAGTAAATATTGATGCAAGAATATCAGGGAGCACTAGTGAGGGTGGGAACTGATACGCCCGACATCAGCTAATATACGTGAAGTTTGTTTGACCATCTAGCCAGAAACATACAGAGCATCAGGTGACCTAGAATATACTTCTGCACTCCACACCAACACCTAGCAACTAAGACTCCGATTGAGCACAACTCTGTGAGGGTTAAACTTAAATTTTTGGCAACACACTTACGCGCGCTGATAAGATTGCATCAGAGAGTGTATAATGAAGATGAGAGTAATGTGTCCACACCCAAAAATCGTTAGCACAGTATTTTAGCGGGATTAATCTGCCATGAAAATTATTAAGATGGTCAAATTTGTCACAGAATAACAACATTATAGTTGACTGATTAACGGTGAATAATTAGATATATGTTCTTTAAATATAGATCATGCGCTGCAGCGGTGGCACCGTGCCATCTAATGAATCTCGGAAATCCATCCATTATCCACCTGCCAGCCAGCCGAGTAAGCACACGACTATCTCTGCCGTTATTAGGTGCTGAAACCTCAAATATTTCTAAAAATGTTAGTCAGTCAAAAAAAATGTGAAAAAGTGTCTGTGAACTGCTCGTTGAGATTCCAACTTTCAAGTTGGACGAAGCTGAAAGCAGAATACACTGAGTATGAAATATTGAGACACTAAATCGGTGTTGTAAACCCACTCAGAAGTGCTAAGCTTCCAATTGAAGAAATATCTGGTCATAAAGTTAATCACTTGTGAAGAATGCACTACACTCTGCTCATCAGCTCTGGCATGGCATGGCAGGTGTAAATCCAGCTGATTGATAAACATGCGGGTTTCATAAATTCGTGAACAGTGTCCATCAATAAGCAATTTTTTTATAAGACGGTCGGGGTAAATGATTCCTCATTGTACCCTATGAAAAAAGTATCAGACAAAAAATCATTTACGCATAAATGTAAAAGTTGTAAAAGCTACAAAAGATGATGAATCAGAAACAATGTCTTATAACCAAGGAAAGCGATGCGAAATGTGAATCTTTATAGCTAAAACGGTAGAGGTTTGTGAAGTAGATTTATACGATACAAGAGAGAATGGAGTACCAGCTGCACACACTTGAGCTAGACTACAATGGGGAGAGAAGTATCTATGGTACGATATCCTTATCTGGCAACAGGTTTTACCACTCTCATTTACCAAGAATTAGGAAAAGGAGCCTGCATGCAGCAGATGCATTGGAAGCGTGGCGTGACGAAAGCATTTCCACAGGACATTCTTGTAACATGCCAATCATAGTGTAACTCTGCAACAGCTCCTGGTATGGAACAACTTTAACATTTAGCTGACAAGTGAGTAAAAGTGTTGTCAACAGTGACTGGAGTGAAGTTCCGTGAGATCAAGTGAATAACACTGACATATGATTTCAGTTGACAAATATTTATAAATGCTCAAGTGATAAACTGTATTGATAACAGCACCAATAGATATGAAACAATCGGCCAATGTGACTGTTACAGTCATGTCTCCTGATAAATTCTGAAGTGAGTACATATATGGGAGTTCAAACAGTATGTAAAGATGTTCTTGTTTCCCATTCGAACATCACTGATACTTCATGCTTAGGGTGCTGAACGCCTCCAAGATAGGCCAAGGAGACCCGATGACACAGATCAGTTGCGACTGACACTTTCTCCCTCTCCCCTCCCCCTCCCCCTCCCCCTCCCCCCTCCCTTGATATCTTTAGCATTCAGCTGGTGTATGCAGGTGTGGTCATTGTTCGTTGTGATTTACAAAATATTGACTGTATATTGTCTCGTACATAGTGCATTATTATTATTTTTTTGCTCAAATAAAAGACGCAAGTTATTTCTAAACTGTTATATTTTGTGCAAAAACTTTAAAAATAAGGCTATGTTAAGAGCTGTTACAGATACAACATATCCCCAGGCTATCCTTCTCTACCAATAGAGTATCAGTGAGAAATCCCGAGTTCTTTATAACATCACCTATTCACTTAATATTTACAGATTATAGTGTAAAATAATGTACAAAGGCTTGGCCGGGATTAAAATTGTTTACATTGTTTTATTTGAATGAACTTGCTTCAAAATTTGAACTATTGACCTTTTGAACGACATTCTGGGACAGATTGTGGTCGGAAATCGAGGTCAAACAGTACCCATTTACACAGCGATTGCTAATTCACCTACCTTTATCATTGACCAATAGAAATGATAATCGAACAACCAATGATAACATGGAATTAATGTTCAGTATACATAAAAGTGGAACTAAAATAATTCTTATAAACAAAAATGGTCAGACGTCGCGGGACTAGATGAGAAATGCGTAATGGCTAAGCTAAGTACAATCTGCAATTGGTTTTTATCTGCAACAAATCACTGCAACTCAGCATTGTTGATAGCTGGTGTTTAGAGGTGTAGAGAATAACACTAAACATTAGCTGTTTAAATATGCATGTTTTGTTGCCAATGCTTTAAAAAATTTGAGAAATTATTCACAAATTCAATAGAAGTTGAAACACGAAGCCACAATTAAAGCAAACCACCCGATAATGATACTCATCCCACTTGGAAATAGTTTTGTTATTGTATGAGTTGTTATGCTTGTATCTATAGCTATTACAAAGTATGCCAGGCATACAGTCACTCCGATAAAGACGACACAATATGTAATGTGATTTAGCTTTAAAATATAGTTTTTTTTTTTAAATATAAGTTAAGTTTGTACCTGTAAAAATTCTCCAAGCATGCAAGGTATAAATTCAGCGGCGGAGCATTGTCAATTAGCATTGTCAATTTGTCAATTACAATCAAACCTCTACATAGGAAGAATTCATTCGAGAGCCTAAAAACAGCGGGTAGGTATGTCAGCTAATAGCTTATCGGATTAAAATAAATGCATTACGTAAAACTATGCAAAAACTAAATGCAAAAGCTTAAATAGTAAATAATATGCAAAAACTAAATTAGTACAGTAATAATCAGTACAAAAAAATTATATTATCACTTTAAAGACACATGAAAGGGAGTTTAAGCTTTGCAATGGGTTCAGTAGATGAGTGTGTGATAGAAATGAGTGGTCTAACTCCCTTTACCTTACACTATATTCAACTTACACTATGTTCAACTTACACTATATTCAACTTACACTATATTCAACTTACACTATATTCAACTTGCACTATATTCAACTTACACTATATTCAACTTACACTATATTCAACTTACACTATATTCAACTTACACTATATTCAACTTACACTATATTCAACTTACACTATATTCAACTTAAACTATATTCAACTTACACTATATTCAACTTACACTATATTCAACTTACACTATATTCAACTTACACTATATTCAACTTACACTATATTCAACTTACACTATATTCAACTTGCACTATATTCAACTTACGCTATATTCAACTTACACTATATTCAACTTACACTATATTCAACTTACACTATATTCAACTTGCACTATATTCAACTTACACTATATTCAACTTAAACTATATTCAACTTACACTATATTCAACTTACACTATATTCAACTTGCACTATATTCAACTTGCACTATATTCAACTTACACTATATTCAACTTACACTATATTCAACTTGCACTATATTCAACTTACACTATATTCAACTTACACTATATTCAACTTACACTATATTCAACTTACACTATATTCAACTTGCACTATATTCAACTTACACTATATTCAACTTAAACTATATTCAACTTACACTATATTCAACTTACACTATATTCAACTTGCACTATATTCAACTTACACTATATTCAACTTACACTATATTCAACTTACACTATATTCAACTTAAACCAAATTAAGTTTTTATTGCTCTTATCACCTATCATTAATTTCTGATAGGTTAATTTTACTTCTACTCTAATTCTCTTTTAAAGCATTGCAGTATTGCATGTGCTTTACAAAATCTCCGATAAATTATGCTGAAAATTACTTTGTTATGTTAAGATAAATATTTGCTCAAATTGCGCTTCGAGTGTCAAAAGAATGTGCAATTTAGAGGCGACTGCGTGTCAAGGCTTGACTGTAGACAGAGAAAACTAAAGTAACATTTGTTAGGAAATATTTTCATAGTTACTTCACATCAAAGACACACAATAGAAATGCAAGCTGCACGGTGCATGAGCTCAGAAGGCGTTGTGGTGATAAACATGTAAATATATACATGTATATATGTATTTATGTATATAGCTATTCTAACTTGAACTATATATTTTCATTATTTGTATGTTCTCACCTTATGTCTGGTTCTAATGAGCCTCTTTATTTACATTTATGAAACTACAATGTTATGATGAACTTCGATCATCATATGTAAACATTATTGACTAGAATTTTGTATATTGTTGGAAAAATTGTAGACATGCTAGAATTGCATCTAACCATACATGTAATGACAGAGTGTGGCAGCATTGTTATTCCTACCATATGTATTTTATCATTATTATTTTTACCATATGAATCAATATCATTATTATCCCGAATAGGTGTATGATTATCATTCCTGCTACGTGTATCATCAAAGGATTGTATTGTAAAAAGTAATCTGTCAACAAAATATGAAACAGAACTGTGACAAATGGTTTGAGCAAAAATACCTTCCATGTTCTCATACCACAATGAATAAATTGGCAGTGGTTCAACTGAAAGCATCAACAACGTAAAATAAGCAAATCTCTCACTAGACTCAAGGACACCCAGAAGCACATGCTAGTATGGAAATACAGAGTAGGGTTGGTACTGAGCATTTTGAAGAGCTGTCCAAAACCTACTTGAGAGACAAGTAAATATGTGCTAGATAGTTGGGTATTGAGTAGGAGTACAGCAGGGCAGCGTACAAGACACTGTAGTACAAATGAATCTGCTGCCAAGCAGTCTATGAGCATGTATTGGTTTTATGGCCCTCACCTACTAGAAGTGAAGTAGCATCACAAAATTAGCCTCAGGACATAAATCCATCAGTTATAATATAGGCTCAGTACCAGCACCTATCACTATACTAGTTATAAACCAGCCGAGGTACCTACATCTACTAGTTTCAGACTAGCTTCAGCAGCTAACAGTTTTAGTCTATCCGCAGCACTTTCACTTACCAGTTCTAGTCTCAACAACTGCTGGATATAAATTAGCCTTAGTGCCTATACTTACCAGTTATGGCATTAAGAAGGGCGATAAAGCTTTCAGCACACTCGGCAGTCTTGGCATGATCATCATCGTCCAACTCCGAGTTGTACTGGCAGGTCCATGCACCGCTTGATGTCATCATTTTATCCATTTTTTCTTGCGCAACTGTTTAAATAAATATGTTTCTTTTACACAATATGAATATAGTCCATCCCTAACTATACCGACACAGGATGTAAACTTGAAATGAAACTGGGTAAAGCTTGATAGCAACTAGAAGTCACACTCAGACATGATGATCTGACAAGGAGAACGTCTGATATACAGGAGTGCAGGTGTGAACATTATACAGTGATAAATTCTTCATATTTCCAAACTAATTCCAGATTTGTCTCCCTCGGTAAATCCTTGCGCTGAAGCACTCAAGTACTGCTTTCTATGCACATTTTAACTGCTAATACACAATCCTTTATATAGGCATACTAGTTGAATGCGCAGCATTGCACAGGTAATAAAAAAATTTGTTTTTACAGAAAATTCACTTTTAATCCACATATACAACATTTACGATTCTAACTTTAAAATGAAGGCGTTTGTCTATTTCTGCGTAATTCAAACCACACCGGCTGCAGTGCCTACTACAGATCTATACTGATTGCAATAGTCTTCTTGGCTATAATTATGAGTTTAAGCATTATTCTTCACTTATGGGCATGCATTTTTTTCTGGTAAGGCTTCAAGGAATTTTCTTCTGGTATAGCTTTACATATAATGCTACCTGCAGTGTTTCATGTGAAGCTATGAAAGATTGGCATGTATTCCAAGTATGTACCAAATTTATTCCATGGTATAGCAAGTTGGACAGTGTAGTGTATTGGATAAATAGATGTCCGCAAAACTGGAGATTGCAAGTTCAAATCCAGTTCGCAGCAGATTTCTCCTTCTTAAAATGTTACGCCATAGCTGGACAGACTGAAGAACAGACAAACAGAAGATCAAACATTGAGATTTATATATATAGATATAGTTAAGTTATAAAAACTAGTCTTTATCAAAGTTAAAAAAAGTTGCTAAAAAACTATTTTTTGTCATATTTCTAGAACAGCCAAACGCAAAAAATTTCCTATGTATTATGTTTGCAATAGCTTACTTAAATCAGTTGGATAAAAGCAATACAAATTTTGCTTATATTACTATTAGCTGATATCGGGCGATCAGTTCCAACCCTCACCTTTGTCATGCACTCAATCAATATTAAACTTTGCTTATTTGTGTGTCCAGAATGGTCTACCATTAAACTAGTACATAACTAAAGGGGGGGGGGGGGGTCAGTAACTGTCATGTTCTTGATCCTAAATTTTCCAAGTTGATAGATGTCTCATCATTTGAGCTCTATGAGTCCAGAGTAGGACTCCGAAAGTGAAGGAATTAAAAGAAGCCTACATCATGATGATACACGGCCATAACTAAGCCTATAAGTGTTAATGGAATACAGTATGCAGGCCTTAACCAATTTGATTTTACTACAGACAGCAAATAAACTGCGAAGGAGGAAATTATATTTTAATAAATTAACTAAATGACTGGGCTGATGTATGAATAAAATTTCAAATTTTTAAACATTTCAACGAGTTCAAAATGTAATGAATTAACCTCGTCCTTTTGACAAGCCTATTTCTAGCTTTAGACAAGAAAATTATTTATAACTTATAACTATTCTTTATAAAAATTGTATGTTTTATTCTCCTTCGCAACGAATTACTTAAGATATGACAAGCAAAGAGGCCAATGTAGAGACAGATCCTGTAATTCTGTGTTAGGTTACTTGAACAATACACAATAAACCATTCACGATATAAGAACATGTAAAGGTTGGTTGTGGCAGTCAAATTCAGTCAAATTCCTCTGCTAAATGAATTATATGTGATTTTTATAATACAATACAAGTATCTATAATAAATCATATGACCTTTGATAAAAAGATTACTTTTGTGGAGTGACACCAGGCTCCGTGTCGGTTCAGCCCTTTTTATTCTCTACATCAATGACCTGTGCAAGATTATATAAATCCTCAAATAATCTCATGCTGATGCTATGAACATTTTCCTCAAAAGGTGTTTGGTTGGATAACCTAATACCTATGATAAGGCAGATCTTAACACTTAAGCAAACGCTGACCTAAAAATTTACTCACCCAAAATTTTGATAAAACCAACAGCACTATTTTAAAGAGTTGCTAAAATATGGTTACCTTATATACAGAACTGCACAAATTAAATGTAACAGCTATAATCAAATCTGACACGCAAAGGTCTGCTTCGAGTAACCTTCATATCGAACAGCAAGTTTATTAATCCAGTTTATTCAATTAACTTCATTACTTTGACTTGCTCTATAAAATCTCTCTTCTTTGCAATGAAACCAGCATTTTATTCTTTATTAAGTTATATAATTAGTTCATGGTAAAACAGAAAAATTCTCCAAAGTATAAGAACTACAATATCGATCTCCTTTTAAAAATGCTCAAAATTATCAACAAAAATACAAGTTTTTCAGGACTAAAAATGCTTAATAACTGAAAATTGGGATGTATACGCATAAAGACTATATAGTAATGATTGAAATGTTGGACATAGCAGCAACAGTAGGCAATCTACCACAAATAAAAGCTAGCTAGTGCAAGCTTAAAAGCTAACACATAGCAAGAATGAGTCCTGCAGCTATGGTTGCCTGATGAATACGTAGATGATTACAATCACAAAATTCAACTGGTGAAAATGCTTCCTTTTTACTAGAGGGTTATACGTCAGACTACCTAGCAGTTTTGATTGCCAAGGCATCTGGCAAATTCACTGTTCTATTTGTAACTCAGGTAAGAGCATCATCTATACTGATATATTTTCTAAATTATGATGTTGATCACAGAATAAATTTCAAGCTTTAATATAGATGGTTCAAATCCTGTTCACCAAAATTTTATTTCAACTTTGTAAAATGTCCGAATCCAAAAAGTGAATCCGAGAGGGGCATATGGCGATTGCAAAACAGTCATGAACTTTTGTTAGAATGAATTGAATGAATTGAACTGATGCATTCATTGAATCAATTGTGAGTTAAACCAGTCGATCTAAAGTTATGCTCCAAGTTTTACAAAAGTATATTTCAAATCAATTGGTATTTTTGGCTAAATAGGACATAATTTTACCTATCTTAAACCCATTGGCAGAATTTAGAAACCTGTTTAATAAACCACTTCTGTCTGCTGTGAATAGCTGGAATTTTAAAGTTTGGAAGTCAAGTACTACATGATTATTCAGTAAATCGTATGAATTTTAAGATCTGGTTAAAAACATGTTCTGCAACCATCTAATCTAACAGAAAGGTAAAAAAGGCTGGAAAGCCACTACAAATGACACACGATGATTCCAGATGTTTCAAGCCAGAGTAATGGTAATTTTCTAACCATTCTAGCCAGAGTTTTGCCATTGTTTTTAACTAATACACGAAAGAGATGCCACTCAGGCTGCCAACCTGACAGCGATTGTCAGGGGACGGCCACAAAGTTACTCATCAATCAGCTCACAAGTTTCGCAAGCCTCTAAATCTCACTTTAGCTCCCTCATCACCTTTTCCTAATAATAGTAGAAGAGAGATTAGGGTTGGGAAATCGGGCATGGATAGCAACTGCCTTGTTATGACCTTTCACACAAAGAGAGAGTAGATATCATGAAACAATGAAATACAAAATGACTAAAGCTTAACATAAATTTCTTTTTTAGATTCTTTCGATACATAAGAGGATTGTCAAGACATAGGTTAGTTCAAGTAGAGACCATCACACCTAGATAGGTTAGTTCATGTAGAGACCATCATACCTAGATAGGTTAGTTCATGTAGAGACCATCACACCTAGATAGGTTAGTTCATGTAGAGACCATCACACCTAGATGGGTTAGTTCATGTAGAGACCATCACACCTAGATGGGTTAGCTCATGTAGAGATCATCCCACCTAGATGGGTTAGCTTATGTAGAGACCATCACACCTAGATAGGTCAGTTCATGTAGAGACCATCACACCTAGATAGGTTAGTTCATGTAGAGACCATCACACCTAGATGGGTTAGTTCATGTAGAGACCATCCCACCTAGATGGGTCAGTTCATGTAGAGACCATCCCACCTAGATGGGTCAGTTCATGTAGAGATCATCCCAAATAGAGAGGTTAGTTCATGTAGAGACCATCACACCTAGATAGGTTAGCTCATGTAGAGACCATCACACCTAGATGGGTTAGTTCATGTAGAGACCATCACACCTAGATAGGTTAGTTCATGTAGAGACCATCATAACTAGATGGGTTAGTTCAAGTAGAGACCATCACACCTAGATGGGTTAATTCATGTAGAGATCATCCCACCTAGATGGGTCAGTTCATGTAGAGACCATCATACCTAGATGGGTCAGTTCATGTAGAGACCATCACACCTAGATAGGTTAGTTCATGTAGAAACCATCACATCTAGATAGGTTAGTTCATGTAGAGATCATCCCACCTAGATAGGTTAGTTCATGTAGAGATCATCCCACCTAGATAGGTTAGTTCATGTAGAGACCATCACACCTAGATGGGTCAGTTCATGTAGAGACCATCACACCTAGATGGGTTAGCTCATGTAGAGATCATCCCACCTAGATGGGTTAGCTTATGTAGAGATCATCCCACCTAGATGGGTCAGTTCATGTAGAGACCATCATACCTAGATGGGTTAGCTCATGTAGAGACCATCCCACCTAGATGGGTCAGTTCATGTAGAGATCATCCCAAATAGAGAGGTTAGTTCATGTAGAGACCATCACACCTAGATGGGTCAGTTCATGTAGAGACCATCATACCTAGATGGGTCAGTTCATGTACAGACCATCATACCTAGATAGGTTAGTTCATGTAGAAACCATCACATCTAGATAGGTTAGTTCATGTAGAAACCATCACACCTAGATAGGTTAGTTCATGTAGAGACCATCCCACCTAGATGGGTCAGTTCATGTAGAGACCATCCCACCTAGATGGGTCAGTTCATGTAGAGATCATCCCAAATAGAGAGGTTAGTTCATGTAGAGACCATCACACCTAGATAGGTTAGTTCATGTAGAGACCATCACACCTAGATGGGTTAGTTCATGTAGAGACCATCACACCTAGATAGGTTAGTTCATGTAGAGACCATCATAACTAGATGGGTTAGTTCAAGTAGAGACCATCACACCTAGATGGGTTAATTCATGTAGAGATCATCCCACCTAGATGGGTCAGTTCATGTAGAGACCATCATACCTAGATGGGTCAGTTCATGTAGAGACCATCACACCTAGATAGGTTAGTTCATGTAGAAACCATCACATCTAGATAGGTTAGTTCATGTAGAGATCATCCCACCTAGATAGGTTAGTTCATGTAGAGATCATCCCACCTAGATAGGTTAGTTCATGTAGAGACCATCACACCTAGATGGGTCAGTTCATGTAGAGACCATCACACCTAGATGGGTTAGCTCATGTAGAGATCATCCCACCTAGATGGGTTAGCTTATGTAGAGATCATCCCACCTAGATGGGTCAGTTCATATAGAGACCATCATATCTAGATGGGTTAGCTCATGTAGAGACCATCCCACCTAGATGGGTCAGTTCATGTAGAGATCATCCCAAATAGAGAGGTTAGTTCATGTAGAGACCATCACACCTAGATGGGTCAGTTCATGTAGAGACCATCATACCTAGATGGGTCAGTTCATGTACAGACCATCATACCTAGATAGGTTAGTTCATGTAGAAACCATCACATCTAGATAGGTTAGTTCATGTAGAGACCATCACACCTAGATAGGTTAGTTCATGTAGAGACCATCACACCTAGATAGGTTAGTTCATGTAGAGACCATCCTACCTAGATGGGTCAGTTCATGTAGAGACCATCACACCTAGATGGGTTAGCTCATGTAGAGATCATCCCACCTAGATGGGTTAGCTCATGTAGAGATCATCCCACCTAGATGGGTTAGCTTATGTAGAGACCATCACACCTAGATAGGTCAGTTCATGTAGAGACCATCACACCTAGATAGGTTAGTTCATGTAGAGACCATCACACCTAGATGGGTTAGTTCATGTAGAGACCATCCCACCTAGATGGGTCAGTTCATGTAGAGACCATCCCACCTAGATGGGTCAGTTCATGTAGAGATCATCCCAAATAGAGAGGTTAGTTCATGTAGAGACCATCACACCTAGATAGGTTAGTTCATGTAGAGACCATCACACCTAGATGGGTTAGTTCATGTAGAGACCATCACACCTAGATAGGTTAGTTCATGTAGAGACCATCATAACTAGATGGGTTAGTTCAAGTAGAGACCATCACACCTAGATGGGTTAATTCATGTAGAGATCATCCCACCTAGATGGGTCAGTTCATGTAGAGACCATCATACCTAGATGGGTCAGTTCATGTAGAGACCATCACACCTAGATAGGTTAGTTCATGTAGAAACCATCACATCTAGATAGGTTAGTTCATGTAGAGATCATCCCACCTAGATAGGTTAGTTCATGTAGAGATCATCCCACCTAGATAGGTTAGTTCATGTAGAGACCATCACACCTAGATGGGTTAGTTCATGTAGAGACCATCACACCTAGATGGGTTAGCTCATGTAGAGATCATCCCACCTAGATGGGTTAGCTTATGTAGAGATCATCCCACCTAGATGGGTCAGTTCATGTAGAGACCATCATACCTAGATGGGTTAGCTCATGTAGAGACCATCCCACCTAGATGGGTCAGTTTATGTAGAGATCATCCCAAATACAGAGGTTAGTTCATGTAGAGACCATCACACCTAGATGGGTCAGTTCATGTAGAGACCATCATACCTAGATGGGTCAGTTCATGTACAGACCATCATACCTAGATAGGTTAGTTCATGTAGAAACCATCACATCTAGATAGGTTAGTTCATGTAGAAACCATCACACCTAGATAGGTTAGTTCATGTAGAGACCATCACACCTAGATAGGTTAGTTCATGTCGAGACCATCCTACCTAGATGGGTCAGTTCATGTAGAGACCATCACACCTAGATGGGTTAGCTCATGTAGAGATCATCCCACCTAGATGGGTTAGCTCATGTAGAGATCATCCCACCTAGATGGGTCAGTTCATGTAGAGACCATCATACCTAGATGGGTCAGTTCATGTAGAGACCATCCCACCTAGATGGGTCAGTTCATGTAGAGATCATCCCAAATAGAGAGGTTAGTTCATGTAGAGACCATCACACCTAGATAGGTTAGTTCATGTAGAGACCATCACACCTAGATAGGTTAGTTCATGTAGAGACCATCACACCTAGATAGGTTAGTTCATGTAGAGAGCATCACACCTAGATAGGTTAGTTCATGTAGAGACCATCCCACCTAGATGGGTTAGTTCGTGTAGAGACCATCATACCTAGATGGGTTAGTTCATGTAGAGACCATCATACGTAGAGAGGTTAGTTCATGTAGAGACCATCACACCTAGATAGGTTAGTTCGTGTAGAGACCATCACACCTAGATGGGTCAGCTAATGTAGAGACCATCACACCTAGATAGGTTAGTTCATGTAGAGATCAACAATCTACAAGTTAACGTCTCAAGACAAAATGATGTAGCTAAGAAGACTTAACGACGAGTGGTTGATGGGTGTGTCATCAACTGAGGACGAGCAGTAGTTAGCCGGATGGGCCTATTAAACGGATGGGGATTGGCCTATTAAACGACTGCAGATGAATGAGTGTTATTACAAGGTATGCGGGTAATAGCTGACCATTACACAGCTAATTACCTCTGTCAATACTACTCGCCCATCTTCGCCTCCTTACGCTTTAATACCAATGATAAAAATCTTTCATCATTTTAGCAATTATTGAAGATACATCTTAAATTACTCTAATTACTGTGAAATGTTTTGCAGAAAATATAAGTCCAGAAAAGAATTCCATTAGCTAGTGAAAGGAGTTGTCTATCGATGGTAGTTAACAGGTCAGCTATCAGTAACCTTATTCCTCTCATATTTTGGGTGCTGGCTAATTTAGCCTGTGATCCTACAATGTCTCACATCTCTTCCTCATTTATGGTAAAGCTTTACAGATCTCTGTGCAAGCTCCATACGTTAGCTAAATCTTACATCTTTGGCATTTATGAGACGTTCTGCTAAAAATATCTAAATAGGCAAAAAGTAGGAGTTGGCAAAAATTGTAATAATTCCACCTAGCTACTGATTGAAAAATAAACCCTGCCGACAAAACTCAAATCTAGGTCAAGTAAGTAAACCAAGTACTACCCTTTCACAGCTTATGACCTTAAATTAATGGCCTCCATGAAGCTATTGATTCATTCTATGACACGAGAGTTTACTTCCAGTTATATTTGAGCGGCTCGTCTCCACGACTACCAGATAACATCCTTATGTACATGCAAACCGCAGACTCACATTTCTTTTCTATGACTATCCACTTGCTAAAGGGTTCCTCCGCTGTAAGTGCGTGCAGGCAGCTAGGCCAATCTTCCGGATACTCATGCAGTTGCAACATATCAGAGTGGAAGGAGAGGGCCTCGTGGATCAGGTGTGAGAATAGGTGCTCATCATAGAGGATTTCTGTCATACAGGATATCAGCTTCTCCGTGGCAAGCATGTGCAGCGCTGTATAAAACCAACCAATAATACTTACACAATGCACCAGCTTTATGTAAAGGCAATATTGAACTGCTACTGGTTCCATTGAACAAGTGTAACATCAGCAGTGGTCAATTAGGGGTATATACATATTCATAGTAATGATAAAATAATATCTCTAACTATCAATGGGCTAAAGAAAATCTGGGTTTTAAGATGAATGCGTATGGAAGATACAGTTCACAAACAAGTGACCAGCCCTTACACAGCAATCTAGAAGAAAAATATATCAAAATAAAAAGGTATGTATTTGCATGTAAATCATAGCAACAATGCGGAGTGGATTAAAGATTTGCAGGGAAACAAACAACCTAATCCTACGCAGCTTTTAGTTGAGTAGGAATCTAGAGGTCATAGATCTGAATCAGCGAATCACTTTGAGCAAGGACTGATCAATTCGACTTCAAATACAGCAATTCTTTTTTACAAAAACTTAAGAGAAGGGCAGAGCAAACATTAAGCATGAGATTATCTCAAACTGAACGGATTAACCAGTTGAGCCAAACAAAAATAATATCGATGATGGATTAGGTCGGTTATAAGTAGCCATGATTTGCATTACACACACACCAAAATGGTTGCCACCTAGACTTTGTCAGTCCCGAATCTGGTCTAAATTTATTAAGTTATCGTCATACCAACATAGCAGGTTAAATAGTCATGAGCCGGTTCCATAGACAAGTCTACCTAGAAGGTCAGCTGACTAGGGCTATGCGACTATATATGAGTATATATCTCTTATATCCACACTCATATCTACATGAACGATAAAAAGATGCTTGCTTGGAGACATCGGTGGAGTTCATTGTAGAACTTTATACAAAGGGTGAGAGAGCCCTAATGTTTGACAATGAACCCGTTTGCTAGGACATATTGCATAAGCCGTAAACTATTACAACTGACTTACTAGTACCATTGGTTCTAGACTAAAGCTTGTACACATCCTGATGACTTAATTTACTAGAATTACAAAAAGTAAGAGTTGTTTACAAGCAGACTGTTTGTTGGCAGTGACAGGATGTCAAGAGATATTATTCATGCCATGCTGTTGTAAACAAACAGTCATTGCACTTCTAACATATTTAATAACGCAACACGACAACTGCCAGAGTAAGAGAGTGTCTGTTTAGATTAAGGAAACCTATCAGGCCTGACTTAGGTGACAGCACTTCCTGTCATCTGACTACGGGTCTGTCTATGGATACCGTTTGTAGTTAGAAAGGTGGTAAGCTCATAATTTATGATCATTTCTGATTCTGCAGTATAAACTGTAGAGAAATTTAGGATAAGTAACACGGTATTTAGTAACCGCAGCAGAAAATTATTAGTGTCTCATCTGTCCGTGGATGGGGATGATTTTGTTTTTACTCAAGTTCAGACGCGCGCTCAGCCTTTTGAAGATTCAAAAGGAGGACCTTTAATAGTTCCAGTAAGACTGGGACTAGTAGGCGTAGACTACTACCAAAAGTGTACAGTAATCATACAATGAACACCTATGCGTTTCCTTGCTACACAATGTGACAGAACACCTTTATATGCCAAATATACTAAGGGGATCACGCTGACATAAATAGGTATACTGAGGGGATATAAATGCTGACATTCATCATGACAATGACACTGCTCAGCAAGTTACCTTTTAGGAACTCGAGGTTGGCATTGACAAACTTATAACCAGCGTCCCAGAGCGCCGGCTGTATAACTGTGGACAAGTACTCTGCATGGTTCTTTGCCCAGGTAAGCAGTTGCGTGAAGAACCATTCTGGCTAGAAAATAGTGGCAGAGGTAAAATATAGTTTGTAATCAGGAATGGGTGCTGCGCAGACAACTTAGGTCAACTTAGGTCTGGGTAGCTCTTACAAACCAGATGTTACTAATAATCAAGGCATCAATTACAACAGTAAGCCTATAGCCTTGTGTCTCTCATACATACACAAAAAACAATACGAAATTTCTGCCACTAATCCTTTGGCATGCATATATTACAGGAATTGAATGCTCCACTCTGACCAGTCACTGGCTTCTCTATGGCTTGCATTATTCTATAGATTGACGTGTTTGTGATGAAGACATATAAACAGATGGTGCAACTCATATGACTAGTTATGATGTGTCAGTCCTGTGGTATGTAGCGGTGGGCGACTCCGCATTTCCCAGAATTCTATTCTAACTCTGACCTGAGAATAGTCACTATGGACCCTGCCAAACCTACTAATCATAATCGCTCTCTGAGAAGCTCATAGTCACAATTGCATCTCATTTAACATACAGCTTTTTAAAAAAAACATCAAATAGTAATTGTGACTGCCACTTCAAGAGGGAAATTAAAAAACTAGAGTTTTTCTCTTAATAACAAGCAAATTTAGGCGCAAAAATGTTAACCATTACGCAGAAAAGGTTAGCTCACACAAATGTATGTGCGAGAGTGGTGCGGCGCTCAAAAGGAAAAGACACTTAAACTCAATGGTGTGTTGAGTGTCCCTCCATGAGACACATTTGACATGATCACCATATGACACTTTCTATGCATATTTCCACATGCATGCTATTGCTACAGAGTTGCCATGCAATGACCAACACGTCACATAGATTAGTAACGCTTCCAGCAGGAGATTGTAAGGCATTCAACAAGCTCTGCTGATATCATATAAACAGAATATTTATCCGATTCCGATCTCAAAATGCAAAAACTCAAACAATATTTTAGACAACACGAAAACAAGCTCTAAATTAATTTAGAGCCTGCATACTCTAAATTAATTTATGCCAAAAACTTGCCAATACTTCACATTCAATGGTTACTCTCTACTACTTACTACCCATACCAATACATAAAACACCCACTCACGATTTTCTTAAAGATCGACATTTGAATAGTTATAGGAAATTCGCAAACATCCGAAACATCGGAGGTTGACTCAGCTAAACGCAATGTTAAATAATTGAGCTGACCAATAGATTACAAATATAGCTCTACATCAATGAAACACCTCACAGCTTTCTGTCTCATGGGATATAAATTTGGAGTTACACACCTTGTCAAGACTGTTGGTCTGTTTGTTCCCATAGAAGTGAAACTTAAACCGTTTCCTCAATGGTTCGACTAGCAGCCGCATGGGTAAAAGAGGCCTCTTATATCCGGGCAGGCTGGCGATAATAGAGTGAAGTTTGGACTCATCAGCAATAGAGGCGCTTATGAGAATAGTAGAGGGAAATATTGTATATACTTGTGTGAAGAAAGGACACTACCGAATATTGTATTTACTTGCGTGAAGAAAGGACACTACCGAATATTGTATATACTTGTGTGAATAAAGGACACTACCGAATATTGTGTATACTTGTATGAAGAAAGGACACTACCAAATATTGTATATACTTGTATGAAGAAAGGACACTACCGAATATTGTATATACTTGTGTGAAGAAAGGACACTACCGAATATTGTATATACTTGTGTGAAGGACGGACACTACCGAATATTGTATATACTTGTGTGAAGAAAGGACACTACCGAATATTCTATATACTTGTGTGAAGGACGGACACTACCAAATATTGTATATACTTGTATAAAGAAAGGACACTACCGAATACTCTATATACTTGTATGAAGAAAGGACACTACCGAATATTGTATATACTTGTGTGAAGGAAGGACACTACCAAATATTGTATATACTTGTATGAAGAAAGGACACTACCGAATACTGTATATACTTGTGTGAAGAAAGGACACTACCGAATATTGTATTTACTTGTGTGAAGAAAGGACGCTACCGAATATTGTATATACTTGTGTGAAGAAAGGACACTACCGAATATTGTATATACTTGTGTGAAGAAAGGACACTACCAAATATTGTATATACTTGTATGAAGAAAGGACACTACCGAATACTCTATATACTTGTGTGAAGAAAGGACACTACCGAATATTGTATATACTTGTGTGAAGGACGGACACTACCGAATATTGTATATACTTGTGTGAAGAAAGGACACTACCGAATATTGTATATACTTGTGTGAAGGACGGACACTACCAAATATTGTATATACTTGTATAAAGAAAGGACACTACCGAATACTCTATATACTTGTGTGAAGAAAGGACACTACCGAATATTGTATATACTTGTGTGAAGGACGGACACTACCGAATATTGTATATACTTGTGTGAAGAAAAGACACTACCGAATATTGTATTTACTTGTGTGAAGAAAAGACACTACCGAATATTGTATATACTTAAGTGAAGGAAGGACACTACCGAATATTGTATTTACTTGTGTGAAGAAAGGACGCTACCAAATATTGTATAATAATACTTGTGTGAAGAAAGGACACTACCGAATATTGCATATACTTGTGTGAAGAAAGGACACTACCGAATATTGTATTTACTTGTGTGAAGAAAGAACACTACCGAATATTGGATAATAATACTTATGTGAAGAAAGGACACTACCGAATATTGTATATACTTGTGTGAAGAAAGGACACTACCGAATATTGTATTTACTTGTGTGAAGAAAGGAAACTACCGAATATTGTATATACTTGTGTGAAGAAAGAACACTACCGAATATTGTATAATAATACTTGTGTGAAGAAAGGACACTACCGAATATTGTATATACTTGTGTGAAGAAAGAACACTGCCGAATATTGTATATACTTGTGTGAAGAAAGGACACTACCGAATATTGTTTATACTTGTGTGAAGAAAGAACACTGCCGAATATTGTATATACTTGTGTGAAGGAAGGACACTACCGAATATTGTATATACTTGTGTGAAGAAAAGACACTACCGAATATTGTATATACTTGTGTGAAGAAAAGACACTACCGAATATTGTATTTACTTGTGTGAAGAAAGGACACTACCGAATATTGTATATACTTGTGTGAAGAAAGAACACTGCCGAATATTGTATATGCTTGTGTGAAGAAAGGACACTACCGAATATTGTTTATACTTGTGTGAAGAAAGAACACTGCCGAATATTGTATATACTTGTGTGAAGGACGGACACTACCGAATATTGTATTTACTTATGTGAAGAAAGGACACTACCGAATATTGTTTATACTTGTGTGAAGAAAGGACACTCCCGAATTTTGTATATACTTGTGTGAAGATAGGCCACTACCGAATATTTTATATACTTGTGTGAAGAAAGGACACATCCGAATATTGTATATACTTGTATGAAGAAAAGACACTACCGAGTACTGTATATACTTGTGTGAAGAAAGGACACTACCGAATATTGTATTTACTTGTGTGAAGAAAGGACGCTACCGAATATTGTATATACTTGTGTGAAGAAAGAACACTAATGAATATTGTATAATAATACTTGTGTGAAGAAAGGACACTACCGAATATTGTATATACTTGTGTGAAGAAAGAACACTGCCGAATATTGTATATACTTGTGTGAAGAAAGGACACTACCGAATATTGTATATACTTGTGTGAAGAAAGAACACTGCCGAATATTGTATATACTTGTATGAAGAAAGGACACTACCGAATATTGTATTTACTTGTGTGAAGAAAGGACACTACCGAATATTGTTTATACTTGTGTGAAGAAAGGACACTACCGAATATTGTATTTACTTGTGTGAAGAAAGGAAACTACCGAATATTGTATATACTTGTGTGAAGAAAGAACACTACCGAATATTGTATATACTTGTGTGAAGAAAGGACACTCTCGAATATTGTATATACTTGTGTGAAGATAGGCCACTACCGAATATTGTATTTACTTATGTGAAGAAAGGAGGCTACCAAATATTGTATAATAATACTTGTGTGAAGAAAGGACACTACCGAATATTGCATATACTTGTGTGAAGAAAGGACACTACCGAATATTGTATTTACTTGTGTGAAGAAAGAACACTACCGAATATTGGATAATAATACTTATGTGAAGAAAGGACACTACCGAATATTGTATATACTTGTGTGAAGAAAGGACACTACCGAATATTGTATTTACTTGTGTGAAGAAAGGAAACTACCGAATATTGTATATACTTGTGTGAAGAAAGAACACTACCGAATATTGTATAATAATACTTGTGTGAAGAAAGGACACTACCGAATATTGTATATACTTGTGTGAAGAAAGAACACTGCCGAATATTGTATATACTTGTGTGAAGAAAGGACACTACCGAATATTGTTTATACTTGTGTGAAGAAAGAACACTGCCGAATATTGTATATACTTGTGTGAAGGACGGACACTACCGAATATTGTATTTAATTATGTGAAGAAAGGACACTCCCGAATTTTGTATATACTTGTGTGAAGAAAGGACACTACCGAATATTGTATATACTTGTGTGAAGGAAGGACACTACCGAATATTGTATATACTTGTGTGAAGAAAAGACACTACCGAATATTGTATATACTTGTGTGAAGAAAAGACACTACCGAATATTGTATTTACTTGTGTGAAGAAAGGACACTACCGAATATTGTATATACTTGTGTGAAGAAAGAACACTGCCGAATATTGTATATACTTGTGTGAAGAAAGGACACTACCGAATATTGTTTATACTTGTGTGAAGAAAGAACACTGCCGAATATTGTATATACTTGTGTGAAGGACGGACACTACCGAATATTGTATTTACTTGTGTGAAGAAAGGACACTACCGAATATTGTTTATACTTGTGTGAAGAAAGGACACTCCCGAATTTTGTATATACTTGTGTGAAGATAGGCCACTACCGAATATTTTATATACTTGTGTGAAGAAAGGACACATCCGAATATTGTATATACTTGTATGAAGAAAAGACACTACCGAGTACTGTATATACTTGTGTGAAGAAAGGACACTACCGAATATTGTATTTACTTGTGTGAAGAAAGGACGCTACCGAATATTGTATATACTTGTGTGAAGAAAGAACACTAATGAATATTGTATAATAATACTTGTGTGAAGAAAGGACACTACCGAATATTGTATATACTTGTGTGAAGAAAGAACACTGCCGAATATTGTATATACTTGTGTGAAGAAAGGACACTACCGAATATTGTATTTACTTATGTGAAGAAAGGACACTACCGAATATTGTTTATACTTGTGTGAAGAAAGGACACTCTCGAATATTGTATATACTTGTGTGAAGATAGGCCACTACCGAATATTGTATATACTTGTGTGAAGAAAGGACACATCCGAATATTGTATATACTTGTATGAAGAAAAGACACTACCGAGTACTGTATATACTTGTGTGAAGAAAGGACACTACCGAATATTGTATTTACTTGTGTGAAGAAAGGACGCTACCGAATATTGTATATACTTGTGTGAAGAAAGGACACTACCGAATATTGTATATACTTGTGTGAAGAAAGGACACTACCAAATATTGTATATACTTGTATGAAGAAAGGACACTACCGAATACTCTATATACTTGTGTGAAGAAAGGACACTACCGAATATTGTATATACTTGTGTGAAGGAAGGACACTACCGAATATTGTATATACTTGTGTGAAGAAAAGACACTACCGAATATTGTATTTACTTGTGTGAAGAAAAGACACTACCGAATATTGTATATACTTGTGTGAAGGAAGGACACTACCGAATATTGTATTTACTTGTGTGAAGAAAGGACGCTACCAAATATTGTATAATAATACTTGTGTGAAGAAAGGACACTACCGAATATTGCATATACTTGTGTGAAGAAAGGACACTACCGAATATTGTATATACTTGTGTGAAGAAAGAACACTACCGAATATTGTATTTACTTGTATGAAGAAAGGAAACTACCGAATATTTTAAATACTTGTGTGAAGAAAGGACATATCCGAATATTGTATTTACTTGTGTGAAGAAAGGACGCTACCAAATATTGTATAATAATACTTGTGTGAAGAAAGGACACTACCGAATATTGCATATACTTGTGTGAAGAAAGGACACTACCGAATATTGTATATACTTGTGTGAAGAAAGAACACTACCGAATATTGTATTTACTTGTATGAAGAAAGGAAACTACCGAATATTTTAAATACTTGTGTGAAGAAAGGACATATCCGAATATTGTATTTACTTGTGTGAAGAAAGGACACTACCGAATATTGTATTTACTTGTGTGAAGAAAGAACACTACCGAATATTGGATAATAATACTTATGTGAAGAAAGGACACTACCGAATATTGTATATACTTGTGTGAAGAAAGGACACTACCGAATATTGTATTTACTTGTGTGAAGAAAGGAAACTACCGAATATTGTATATACTTGTGTGAAGAAAGAACACTACCGAATATTGTATAATAATACTTGTGTGAAGAAAGGACACTACCGAATATTGTATATACTTGTGTGAAGAAAGAACACTGCCGAATATTGTATATACTTGTGTGAAGAAAGGACACTACCGAATATTTTATTTACTTATGTGAAGAAAGGACACTACCGAATATTGTTTATACTTGTGTGAAAAAAGGACACTCCCGAATATTGTATATACTTGTGTGAAGATAGGCCACTACCGAATATTTTATATACTTGTGTGAAGAAAGGACATTACCGAATATTGTATATACTTGTGTGAAGAAAGGACACATCCGAATATTGTATATACTTGTATGAAGAAAAGACACTACCAAATACTGTATTTACTTGTGTGAAGAAAGGGCGTCGCCATAGTTGTGGTAATGAGAATTTTAGTTGTCCTAACTTGTCCAGCTTATGAAAATCTTGCAGGTATAAATGTTCTGCTGATAACCTTGCAGGTATGAAGATCAGGGTCAAATGATAAGTGCCGTCATTTCCCAAAGGAAGTTGTTGCTATCTTTAGATCATTTGCTTTCTGCATTTAATAAAAAGATGGCAAAACCCTGTATGTACTTATAAAACTCTATAAGGCACTGATCTTGATACCATAGTCACAGCTGTTATAATATTTTAAAACTTTAAATCACCTTGGGTGATTAGCTTACCATTAATATTACCTGTTAATATATGAAGTTAAGTTATACATTATACTTTCAGTGTACACTAGTGTTCATACGGATTACACTTTGTATGGATTATACCTCATCTCCTGTACAGACTACATCTTGAGGGTGCCTCATCCTCTATACTGATTACACCTTGAGGATGCCTCATCTTCTATACAGATTACACCTCAAGGTTGCCTCATCTTCTACATAAACTACATCCTGAGGGTGTCTCATTTTCTATGCAGATTACACTTTGAGGGTGCCTCATCTTTTATACAGATTACACCTTGAGGGTACCTCATCTTCCATATAAACTACACTCAGAGGGTGCCTCATTTTCTATGCAGATTACACCTTGAGGGTGCAACAGAAATTATACAGATTACACCTTGAGGGCACCTCATCTTCCATATAAACTACACTCTGAGGGTGCCTCATTTTCTATACAGATTACACCTTGATGGTGCAACAGAAGTTATACAGATTAGACCTTGAGGGTACCTCATCTTCCATATAAACTGCATTCTGAGGGTGCCTCATTTTCTATGCAGATTACACCTTGATGGTGCAACAGAAGTTATACAGATTAGACTTTGAGGGTACCTCATCTTCCATATAAACTACATTCTGAGGGTGCCTCATTTTCTATGCAGGTTACACCTTGAGGGTGCAACAGAAATTATACAGATTAGACCTTGAGGAAACGTTACCTTTTTGTACACATTTCACCTTCTGGTCAGATCAGTTTCCGTAGACTAAGCATATTGCTAATAGAGTTTGGTTTGCTACTTAACTTATATGAAAGGTTGCGAATAAATGAAAGGATACGGCAGCTGAATCCTCAACAGTTGTTTGAATATCTTGCTCAAATTTGATTTGATGACTTTTGGTTCACTGGTTGCACTCGACTTTGGCTTTTGGGTATTAATGGCCGCTATAAAGGGCCACTCCATAAATTTCATAATAGCAGACATCTCTCTGCAGCAGATGCAAAATTTGCACAAACAGTAAGCTTACAAGAATTTTATTTGGCTGAGTTGTACGAGCGAACATCTTTATGACATACCCAATGAGATCAGATAAGAACCACTTGAAATAGTATCAAAAAATAGAGAGAATAACTCCACACACATACATGCATTTATGAAGTTGACAACAGTTTAGTTTTTCCCAAAGTTATCTTAGTTTTCCCAAAGCGTCATGCGTATGTATAAAATAAATTAAAATAAATTATTCTCCCAGGCTATCAGATAAAAAAGAAGCAAGGCTAATGCTCTGCAAGCATGAAATACCTGCTAATGCTGTCCATGAGCACCTTATGCCAGTGTCGAATAGTTCGCTCAAGGTAGTTCATGAGATACATGCATGTTGAACCAGTTAACTTCTCCCTCAGACTCACAAACTCCTCAAATGTATCGATCGCCTTATCAATCGAATCAACCAGCATGGCCGCTTGCAATGAACAGCTAAAAAGAAGATTGTAAAAATGCAAATAGCTAGATTTAATTACCGCTGCAGCACCTATAAAAGCTAATAGAGCCTATCAGATATATTAACATTTAAGAGGTTTTGCCTTTGTTTCCAGCAGAGAGAACTGAGCTGTACGATGGTGTTGATATATGCATGGCGTGAAGCAATATCTACAGATAAGAGACAGCAACTTGACACCTAAGAATCAGCCTTGTCAGCAGCAAAGAGTGAGTTGAAGTGTGACCAGCATTTAGATAGTTCCACCGTTGTACGATGAGTATTGGAGTCAAGCTTGGAAGAATAAACTTTATTTCAGGTCAGCTTAAGTACACTAAAATAAACTCATTCTCACCATGAAAATAAAACTGCAGATTGAAAAACATTAATGCCATCTTGGCCATGTTCAATTTACTAATCCGTTCCACATAAAAGACACCAAAAATCGCACCTGATAAAGGTGCCTTTCTTAGCCTAATAAATATCAGGTTTGCACGCCAGATAAAAAGTGATACAAGTCTCGCAGACATTTCGCTAACATACAAATCTCAAATATTCATTTGAAAACATTCCTCATCAACTTACCTCAAATGTTCGATATGGTCCAGACATCGCAGATAGGCTTGGCACCGTTCAACAGTTGCTGCTTTATCCACAAGTTCAGCTAGGCGCGACAGCGAGCTGTTAACTGTCTCCAAATGGGTAGATACATCTGTTTGAAAAGTGTGCACTGACGCCTCGACCGTGGCAACCTGCTCGGTGATGTTCGGAGTAGAAATCAAAGCCCCTTCATCATCACAAACCTCTGATTGAGCTGCTGACTACAAGGTAAATTCCTAAGAGATAGCAACTCCAGTAAATGACGTATTGTTACCATCGATGGAGTTATGCAGTATATCTTTTCACGAATTGTCACATCTAGGCGTAACAAAGTCTTCGTCTAGATTTGAGGTATTTTGTTACCCTGGTCTAGACGTTGTTAGTCTAATGTTGTTAGTCATTTTTATTATTTTTTTATAAGTGAGAAAAATTCGGTGATGAATAAAATTCATCACCAAATCATCACTTCAAATCGCTTAGCAATTATCTCAAATAGAGCTTGGAGTTTGTTTACCTGTACGATGACTAAAATCTCATAACCATTTGAGTGTGAATTTTAGAAAATTGCGGTAAAAACTTAAGGATTTCAAATCGCTTAGCAATTACCTCAAATCTGAGCCCGTATTACATTACACGTAGATTCAATTTTTTCTTGTGCATGACGCACTGAGTTGTGAGACTTCCTATAGATAAAGCATAATACATGGTGCGTATAAAAACATTAGTATTAACTACATAAACCGACAAGGACTAACAAATGAAAAATCTACTGCGATGATACTTTGTTAATATAGCTAGTTGATTGCTAGTGTTGTCGCAGTTACATATCACTTCATGAATGGAGTGATTATAAATTACAATGCTACATAATAGTTTTAATTAACGTGAAGATTAGCAGTAGTTGTCTTTCAATGAGAGGACAACTCCACAAGACAAAACATTTTACACACGGTAACTCAAATACTTAATGTTAAAAACATTGACAAGCTGACACCACACTACATTTTGTTTGCCACACAGCTTGTTGTTAGTCATTATGGAGCAAACTGGCTATCAGCTTTTACGCATTCGTTGTGCATGAAGTTCTGTTAGAGCCAGTAGAAGCACTATAGAAGATGTATAATTATACTATACTATCAGATTATATTAATGGCAGAGGACTATTCAAAAGAAGGTCATGCTACCCGTAAGCAAAAATTCTAGCAGCAAAATTTCTTAATACTTATGTATTAATTTGTTTAAGCAAATCACTAATTTGGTGCATAAAGTATTCGTTGACTGGCTAATTGAACTAGGAAAATCTCATATCAGATTCAGTGTTTATAAATCCTTAAATTAAAGGTTGACTAACAAAATTTACATAACAGTTATTTGATATGAAAAGACTCACCATGTTTTACTCTGTTGTGTTGTAGGTGCCAAATATGTGTGAATGAGATTACAAGCTTTTAAAAGCTGAAAAACTAACAGTTAATCGCAGCCACACGAGACCGCCGTAGTTTGGATTCCCTTTCCAAAACGGCTCAAATGTGACGCAGCTGTGGTAGATGGTTTCTGTTTACACTTTCATGCAACCTTATTCGTCGAAATATTTTCACAAATATACTTCACGCATTCAATAAAACCATGTCTATTGTTCTTACGGGTCTATTTTATCGTCATGTAATGCTGTCACTTTTAGCAGTGATATCTATTAACTTACTGTAAAAATTCATTTAATTTTTTAACCTTACCTCGAAGGAGCACATATCATTGTCTGATAATCATGACGAGCCTGTTGGTCACCTGTGATAATCAAAAAGTGCTGCAAAAATTATTTGCGAAGTATTGGGTCACATGATCAGATTACGACTTGGCGATTAGTTCAAGCCGAAACAAAACTGTAAAGTAGCGAGCATCTATATTTGATACGGGGTCTTCGGTAAAACCCGAAGTGTTTGTCATAAACTAGTGCTACGATAAGTCTATATCGAGCTTTTTATTGGCTTTTCAATTCACATGAGAACATCACATGACAAGACAATAACCAAACTGTCCTGACTACGTCAGAGAAATAAACAGATTCCAATCTACGGCGGTTTTTCGTTTTTGAGCTTTTAAGAGCTTGTAATCACATTTCCACATATTTGGCACCTACAACACAGCAGAGTAAGACATGGTGAATCTTTTGATACAAAATAACTGTAATGTGAATTTTGTTGCAAGTCAACCTTTAATTAAGTATTCACAGGGTTTCTGTAGCAGCGACTTTAAAACCAGCCCATTTCTCTTTCAAGGCTATAGCTAACTTCTAAATGTTCTCAATTAATTATTGTATTTACTATTATCTTTCTTAATTAATTACCCAATGAATTTAAGTAGCATAGCTGGTAAAGCTAGTAACTTATTATATTAAGATGTCCTACAACTGAAGCTAGCATTTTGAAGCAAGTGATGCATAAGTATATATGCTCTATTATGCCATATCATGGCAAGGACAAAGTAATGTAGTAGACTGGCTCGCTAGTCTGCTGACCTGGAGGTTCTGAGTTCAAATCATTTGCAAAGCAGATTTTTCGTTTCTAAAACTTCATCACTATAACTGGACAGATGAATGACATAAAAACACTGAGATTTATAGATTTGATAGATGAACATTCACGGAAAACAAGTTTTTCCATCATTACATACAACTAGAAATTCCCCTGTCATACAGCCCACGACCAAAGTGATATTGGGAAAAAGAAAGGGTACTGATGGTTGAGAAATACAATATTAGCGGTCAAATGGCACGGCAGTGCAATAGGATAACTGCAATGGTAGCTGTAATGTACTGGGTGTTATTATCTACAAGAAACAGCAAAAATGAAAGGAAAAGATTATATGTTTATATCTCTCCCCCGCAACAGGAGAAATGCAATATTAGAAGCAAAATGCACTGATATTATTAGAATAATCAATATTATTAATATAGTAATACAGTAATAATAGAAAACCAATGCAAAATTTTCTTTACATTTCAAAACGTCATAGCTAACAATATCAAGAAGTTGTGATATTTATATAGATTTTTAGAAAATCTATTTAGCAAAACTATATAGAAAAGATAATAACAGTAACATATTGCCCAACATCGGTCACTATATACATCGATCTTGTAAATTCGAATGCTTATTCTTATAATTAAATCTTATAAAACCGAATAATTATTCTTATAATTAAATATTGTAATAATCTCATAAGAATCGTTAGAAAAAATATCATCGTCATTTCCTTTACTTTCACAGCTTTAGACATCAGTTGGAATACCAAAGTACTCATAAGTGTCCAAAATGTCAGTTACTTTGAAATCGGCAAAAAAGACACGATTACTTTTCAGTAATTCTACGTTAATTACATAAACCTTCGGCAATTGCACAATGCCATAGACTGGTGAAATGTGCACGTTTTTTCGTGAAATGCGCACAACTTAATGGTTCTATTCTCTGTCGTTCAGCGTTTCGTTGGCCGGTCTCAATTTTGATAAAAAATAAGGCTTGTCAAGTTTTAATAACGATTTTAAGCCGAATTAATCTGTCTATTTATGTATAATCCGATCAGATGGGTAAGGTTTAGGATATTGTCTACAAATTTCAAAGACTTAGTAACATATCTAAATAGGTTTATACGTGTTTTGTATCGTTATTATACTTAAACGACTCTATTGACAAATGGTTAAATTTTTTCATGAGATTTCAGTACAAGGGTTTGCGACGGTGCTGATGAATAATTTTCGTGAGTTGTGTGCGCATATGCATTTATCATAAAGCTCCTAAACAATCGCTTCGCTCGTGTTTGGTCGTGGGATGATCGTACTAAAGTTGAGGAATTAGACTTCGCTCATGTGTGTAAACAGAGTACTAATAAAGTGCTTTACGAGTGAATGTAAAAAATGGTAAAAAATTTTAAAAAAAAATAGTAAAAACATGCATGAGATAAGTCTTTGAATTTGCATGAATACAAAGTCGTTATAACCAGTTGACACAAAATCTAGTTTAAAACATAAGTAAAGAATAGAAAGTTTCCTTGACAAAGAATAAAGAGTTCAATGATATATCATAGTTAAAAAATAGCACCAACGGATCTAGCGTGAAGCAAATTCTAACATCCTATATTGAATGGATGCGCATAGCTGAAATGATGCTTGTATATTGATTTTATGAAAGGTAAGAGGTTACACAATCAGTTTGAATCATACAAATAGCAATAAAAAATCTAACTTAAAAAACAACAGATAAAAAAACTACTAGAATTCAGAAGGAAACGGAGAGAGATTTACATGACACGAGCTGAAGTGGTGGGACAAGTAATCACATTTTATGTATCGTTTATCTCGTGGTCAAATCACAGAGCATTAATATCTTTACATATAAGCAGAGATAGATGATATTTCGATACCAATGTAAAACCGACTCATAAACATACACAAGATATTGCTTATATAAGCGAGATAGAAGCAACCTAAAAAACACAACAGATAAGCTGTCATGTTTTATGATCATTTAGGGACAGATGAAGAGATCCAAGTGGAGACTATTCAAGTAAAGAGATGTAAATGCTACCTTTTTCTTTAATCGTGACTCTTCTTTCTTCATTGACTCATAGAGAGCTGATGCCTGGGAGAGAGAGGAAATACCATCTTTAAAGGCTTCGTTTAAAAACTCCACACAGTTTAAGTTTTTTTCCATCATTCTACAGGCAAAGAATAAAACTGCTTGCAATGTATACATCTAGAAATCCGGTATTCATCCACATACAGGAATCTTGTATGTTTCATCTATATACATAAACTTCAGTGTTAGTTTGTTTTCATCTCCGTGTGCATCGATTAGAATCTAGCGACTAAAAATCTGCTTTACAGACGATTTCAACCCGCGGCATTCAAATGCCAAATCTATAAACAAGCGCGCCTAACCAATAAGCTAAGTCGTTCTTAGCATTCATGATGCTCTTACGTATAAGTATATCCTTTTCACAATTGTACTCGCTAAATATGCATATTTTATTATTAATTAATATTACCTTTTACTATTGTTATTTTTTAGAAATTTTTTAAAAAGCTTGTCTTTTTCACCATCACTTATCTTTTTAGTTTTTAATTTTCCAATGTGCCGTTTCAATTTCAAATGTGCTGTTACACTCTTATTTCCGGTTTCAGTAAATCTGTAAAAGCTAAATACTTTTCACATGGAAAAATGTAGTATCTTGTGTAAGAATCACCTCTACAATTTCTCTTCGTTTGGTCTCTTCATTTTTTTCTCTTAATTTACTTGAACTGCACAAAAGCACTTTTCACATGATATTAAGTTTAAAAGTTAGAATGGTAATTGTTGCATATGTTAAATAAAAAAAGGTTTTCTGTGTTTTTTGACTTTTTATTACCCGAGCAATGCCAGGCATTCACCTAGTCTCTATATACATGTAAATGTGAGTGTCCGTCTGTTCAGTTATAGCGATAAAGTTTTAGTCACAAAAAATCTGCTTTACGGAGTATTTAATCACAGAACCTCTAGTTCTGGAGGCGTCAAGCTTTTCCCTTAGACTACAACTGAGCATAGCGATCAATAATGGTGAAGATATTCATTCCATCAATTAAAATACGCATAGGGGAAGGCGGGGTAATTTGTGCCAGGGCACTTTTTGGAAAAACTAATGTATGTATGATACTGTCTTCTCTCTCAAATAACAGGTATTGGCTGGTGGCCATATTCTTGTCTGTTTCTTCTCTTCAAAGCACATGGTGAGTAATTTATTCCAACTTTAGCCATTTTCTTAGTAAAAAGCTTTTTTGATGCACGACATTTGGGAAGCTTTTTTTGAAGAATGAACTGTGAAAGTTAAGCCAAACCATTTATTCTTTTTTTAATATGTATGTTGGGTATAATGACATCAATGTGTGAATTGATTCTATGAAATAATTATTTCATAATTTCAGTTTTTGTTCAAAATGGAGGCTTGGGGTAATTTGAGCCACTGACAGGGTAATTATTGCGGGCGCAACTTACCTCGTGCTTTTAGTGTAACATATAAGTTTATACGAAATGTTGTTTATATATAGATCTTTACTGGTGAGCCTCTATTTTTTTAGCTTAATCTAACTGCTACAGTAAAGAAATGCCACAAAATTGCAAAAGAAAGACAATGCGTGCTGACAATATCAGTGATAGGGCAATTAAAAAGGCTATTAAGTTGGTTCATGAAGAGAAGTCCAGTATCAGGAATGCGGCCCAAGCGTATGGTCTGAACAGATTGACATTGGCTAAGTATAACACTAATAATAAGCAAAGAGGCTAAGAGAAGACTGCTGTTGCTCACAGGGTTTGTATCGATGAAGAAGAAAGATCTAAAGCTGAGCATATTAGAACTTTAGATGATTGCTTTTATGGGCTCAGTAAAAACACATCTCGAAAACTGGCTCTTGAATATGCATGCAGTTGCAAATCCGATAAAATTTCCATCCAATCGGACCAAGAAGATGATGGCTGGTGAGCAAGTACTTTTATGAGTCAAAACCATCTCTATTTTTTATATTTTCATCAGTGAATTTAATATTTTTCTACATTTTTAGGTGTTGAATGGTTTCAATCGTTTATGGAGCAAAATCATCTGTCCATGAGAAAGCCAGATGCAACTTCAGTGCCCCAAACTGGCAAATCCGATACTACTGAAAAAAACTTGCAACCATCTACAATGCTGCAAGCTTCAACTAGTCAAGTTACCCGTGGCAGATTCTGCCTGTGCCAAAATCCATTTTTAGAGCAAAATCATATAGGTAAAAATTGCAATCAGCCATCCTAACAGATACCCCAAAAAAGAGGCAAATTGAAAAATAACAAACTGAGAAAGCCTCTAAAAAAAGAAGCAAATGTGAAGCACCAGCAAAGAAGCGCAAAGTTAAAAAAGCTCCAATACCCGAGTCATCGTCAAAAGAGGATATGGAAGTTGAATCCGCTACAAGCAGATTCAGACAGACCAAATGATGAGTTTGGTGAAACTGACATCCTAGACCAGCCTACATTAGTTAAGAAGAGGGATTTTATGCTGGTGAAGCATGTGACTGATAAGCAGCATAACGAGTTTTATGTCCGAAAAGTGACAAAGTCCGAAAATGCTCTCGTAAAACATAACTGCGAAGTTAAATTCATGCGTAAAGGGGCCGGCAACATCATTCACTTTCTCTGACAATGATTATCTAGATTTGATTACATTTAATGATGTGATGCTAATGCTTAGAAAGCCCATTTCTATTGCTAGGACCAAAAGGGCTGCAAGTCATGTTTAGTATTGACTTGGGTGATTTCACCATTGAATAAAAATATTTTATTGTTTCAAGTACTGAATTGTGTAGCGTCACCATTTAATTAAGATGTATTATAGCATTTAAATACTTAGCTGAGTTATATTAGCTGTTACAAGTTTTATAAAGTGTTATTCTAATAAAGTCACCCAAAATTATGCAGTTTTGCGAATGTTTTATGCTGGCACAAATTACCCCGTATAAAACGATGTGGCACAACTTACCCCGCATGCGGGGTAAGTTGTGCCATTAACAAGGTTTTATAAGAAATCGCACCCTTGGTCACCTAGTAAGTTTTATTCAAACTGATTAATATTTCTTGTTAAAGAACATATTAAACTAAATACATACAGATATTTGGGTGAAAAGAGTTAAAAGACACTAATACATACATCAAAACCCAAAAAATGGCAAAAAATACCTTACCTTCCCCTACTGATATTGCGTAATACATAAGGATTAGCATCTAGTCTTACTAGTTGAATGTCCGGCGTTGCAAGGGTAATAAAAAGAGCTTATAAACAGTTTTTGTTAATGTAGTGTGAAGGTAATGTAACAGGTACTGTTTATATGCTGTTTTTTATTACTCATGCAATGCAGGTCATTCATCTAGTTGTTATATATATGCAGAAACCTAGTATTATCTGTAATTGATAGGTTCTATTTGCGATTCCCACAATCATAAAAACCATAAGGTAGCCCAGTGTATTTTGCTCAAAGTCATATTATAAGTTCATATCAAGAAGTTCTGCAAAACTTTTGAGCTGAGCTACCGAGTCCAATTTAAGCATATTTAAATCGGAGGATTTAGATGATTTGCCATGATCCGTTTTTCTACGTAGTGTTTATGCTTAACGAAGCCCATACAAACTTTTTTACTAAAAATGGATAAAAAGACATTGATTCTATAAAGCATACAATTAGTTAGTTTCTGATTGGCCAATCCAAATATAAAGGTAATATTACGGTGAAACTGTTTAAAAAAAGTAACTTTATTTTTATTTTAATTACTCTTGTTTATTTCAACTCAGCCTATTTAGTTGTTTTATTAATGTTTATGTTGTTTCCTATATTTAATACATATCGAGTTCTGTTAAGTGTGATAAGAAAAAATGAATATTGGTTAAGCAAACAGCATGTTTAAAAACTGGTTTTCAAATTGCCACACTAACTTCAATATCAATGTATGTGCAGTTAAAGTGGGTTGGGTTTGCAGTGCAAGACGAGGTATATATATATAACTTATAGTTTTAAGACCCGAGTTATATATATATATATATATACTTGGGTATATAATGTATATATAACTTGATATATATATATACATATATATATAACTTGGGGCTTATGGTTGATGCCATAAGACCCAAGGTATTATAAGATAATGAAAAAAGTGGTAGTGTGGTAGTGTACAAGATTTCTTTAGTGCTATATTGTTCAACAAAGTGTCCAAAAATTTTAATACGATGACTGTATTAGTTTCACAACACTTTAAATAAATTACATCAGAAGCTAGATGCGGTGAAACATAAAAGTAATATATACTTTTATACATTGCTCTAGTCGCAATATTCAAAATATTATTAAGAAAAAAACCCAAAAATTGTTTACATTCGTTTAACAATCTTATCTGTTTTGTTGCAAATTAATATCGCTTTAAGTCTTTAGTTAAAAAATTATGTTACAATATAACTTGTGCATTTGTTTCTTTGTCACTAACTGCCAGATCAATTTCAGAAAATAGCTGAATAAGAATAGCAAGAATGGAGAATTGTAAGAGAGAGTTGTCTCTTAGTGAAAGCACAACTTACTGCAGCGATAAACACATCGCAGCGCACAATATAATTATTGAAGGTGATCTTATGAAAACTGCTAATAAAACCATATCAGAAGAAAGTTTTGCAATGATTCCTTACTCGTATTACAAGCACGCTTCTATATACTCGCACAATATAACGCTAATGGTTGCAGTGGTGTTTTTAAGCAAAAAAACAGCTTTGTTTCCAAAAAGTTAGATGAGCAGCAAACTAAACTAAGTTTAAATTAAATTTCCACACAAATGCGACACCTCTTAAAAGCTCCCATAGCTTGCACTTCTACAAAGCTGCCATCAAAGGCTCAAAACATCTTAACTGAGATCACAGTTCACAGATATAAACCTTGATATTAACAAACTAGTGCAATTAATGTACTTTTATACAACTAAAATAGTTTCGCATTTTAAGTATTCAAGCATAAACAAACACTCACTAAACCAAATCGGCGAAATTTCAAAATAACAATTTATAGTTTCAAGATCATGCATTTGTATATATTTTAGCCAGTAGCAAAGTTTATTACTTGTATTGTAAAATAAATTATGCATTTCTCGTTTTTGTTATTTTTATTACAGTGATACAGTCACTGGAACATAGCCCCCCACATAGCCGTATCAACATAGACCCTATATGCAAAGAAAATACAAGTCAGCGTCAACAGCGTACAACATTCAACCTTGACATAGCATACATTTACCAATATGTTGCTAGTCTACACCGGGTGAATGTCAACAAAATTATTCAGAATTTACAAAATTTTGGTTCTATGTATAGAGGCTTCTGTGTAGAAGTCTATGCGCGCAGTCTCAGTTGGGCCGCGATATTCGTCATGCTGTAACTGTATTGCTCAGACCTATGTAGAAGATCATTCTGTTTTTACACGTCCAGGCGTTCAGCACAGTCGTGCAAATTGTATGATATAACATTGATTTCTTTCATAATATACACTATATTTATGCAATATCAGTTTCAATTCAAGACATGCTCTTTGTCAAAGAAACTACGTTAAAATTCTTGGTTTAATTCTGTACCATATTTTGTCAATTACCGCTTTGTAATAGTTTTTACTGGTAGCTTTGCACTAATTATCTGTTAATTATGTATTCATATTTAAGAAAACAGTTATTTTGCAAGGATTTCAATTTTTAAAGTATATGTATAAAAATATTTGTTTATAAATATTGAAAGGAGAAAAAATGAAATGGTTTTGAATTTTAACCCATAAAACTGTTTGAAATAAATATCAGTTGTTTACTGTTACATTTATGATAAGTTCATAGATCTGCGATATGAGGGTGATAATAATTATAATAATAGCAGTAGAATTTAAGTTTGTTTGCTCGGGGTTTGCTCATTGGTGCTAGATACAGACCTTTACAAACAGTCGTTTAAAAAAAGAGTTGCTCCTGAAGAAGATTTAGTTCAGTATTTTTTAGGCATGACGTGTCACAACTGTCTCAGTAGTGAGTGTAGTAGAGGCTTGTCATTAGTTGTTAATTTTAAAGTTTTCTGGAGACTTGACGGCTACACAAAGACAACAAATATGTATTGGTTTGTTCAATTAGTTTTTAATAAAAGTGAATTTTTACAGGCAGATTATTGATTCATATTAAAAACAAACTAAGAGTGCTAAAGGGTGTATATAGTTACAAGCATTTGGAACTAAGAGAAGCCATTTTTAAAACTTACTAGATAACAACATATTTCAAAGATCATGTTGTGTAACATAGTTATATTGAATCTATATAAATCCCTTTAATAAATCTCTTATTAAAAAATCTTTTGTTACATAAAATCAAACTCAATAAAAAACGAATCATGTGATCTAACATAAATTTGTTTCGAAATATGTAAATAGTTTGTAGTTATTGATAAATTGGAAGGATATCTTTTCATGAAAACATATACAAATAATAATTTAATAAAAATAGTAATTTGAACAGAGATTTATTTATAATCGCACCCTTTTCTACATTACAATTTTTACTTCACCGATGAAAAGTAATATTAAATCTGTTCATTGTTGTCTAATATGTTATGTCTAGTAATTGAGAATGCTGCAATGTGCTAGCATTTACTGAAATCCTCTGAGATATATATAACCAAAAAATGCTCATTCTCTTACAACATTTAGTATCAAATACAAATACAATTTTGACCATTATTTAGGCCCTAAGCCTTTCATGCATTTTTTGTACTAACAGCATTTTTTGTACTATACATGTATAGTTTTTAGTCTTAACACAACAAGCCTCTGCATACACTATTAATTCCTTCTAAGATTTTCTTGTTTGTCAAAACCATCGCTTATTGGAGAGAATATTGTAGTAAGATAGCACAGTATTTTGTTCGACTTTGCCGCAGATCACCTACTTAATAATAATTACCTCCAGTAATAATTACTGGAGGTAATTATTATTAAGTGGATGATCTGTAATGCTATGCATTACATTGTAATGCTATGCATAATTATTATGCAAAGCATTACAACAAAGGCTTTATGTAAAACTATTTAAAAAACAAACATAATTTAAAAAATAAATTTCACGGAAAGAGTTGAACTAATTGAGTAATAATCAGAAAAAAGAGATTTTTATTGTAACACTAATAGAACGGTTTTATGAAATGAATGGATGCGACGATGTTTTCTCATGTTTTTGTACAATATTTTATTTTAAAGGTTTACTTGCAACAAAGTTTACATTACAGGTATTTGGTATCAAAAGGTTCACCATGTTTTACTCTGCTGTGTTGTAGGTGCAAAATATGTAGAAATGTGATTACAAGCTCTTAAAAGCTCAAAAACGAACAGTTAATCGCAGCCATCACAAAAACGCCGTAGTTTGGAATCTCTTTATTTGGCTGACATACTTAAACGATTTGGTTATTGTTTTGACACGGGATGTTATCACGTGAAATTAAAGGCCAATAAAAGGCTCTATATAAAACGTCTCATGGCACTAGTTTACGACAAATGCTTCGGGTTCTACTGGAAAGCTCGTATCAAATATAAATGCTCGCTACTTCACAGTATCGTTTCAGCCTGGTCTAATCATCTAGTCGTAATCTGATTATGTGACCCATTCTTTCTGCCAAATTGCACGAACAGTTTCAGCAGCCTTTTTCGACTATCGCAGGTGATCAACAGTCTCCTCATGTGCGTCAGAGGATGATATGCACTCCTTCGAGCTAAGGTTAAGAGATTGAACAAATTTTTACGGTAGGTTTTCAGATATCAGTGCTCAAATGAGAGCTTTACAATTATGATGAAATAGGCGCGTAAGGACAATAGACATAGTTTTATTGAATGCGTAAAGCATATTTGTGAAAATATTTGGATGATTGAGGTTGCGTGAAAGTGTAAACAGAAGCCATCTCGTTCAACTACGTCCCATTTGAGCCGTTTTGAAAATGGATTCCAATCCCGATTTCATGATGGCTGCGATTAACTGTTCGTTTTTGAGCTTGTAATCGCATTTCCACATATTTTGCACCTTCAACACAGCAGAGTGAGACATTGTGAATCTGTTAATATCATATCAAATAACTGTAATGTGAATTTTGTTGCAAGTCAACCTTTAAGGTTAGCATTGTTTTCTTCCTTTTCTGACTACTACTATCACTCTCATTTTTTTGGGAACAATCGTTTCCAAATTAAAAAAGGTATGCATGAAGGACTGTTTAATATTGTTCAAACTACGGGAAGGAGAACTACATGCATATGTAGTTTTTTGAAACATTTACAAGACTGCAATGTTTCGAGAAACTTGAAAAGAATTTTAAAAAATCTAGCTCAAGTTTAAAAATTTGATGTCGAGTTGATCACAACAGCTTTAACTGTAGTTGCGGCAAATGGCGATGTGAAGGACATATGTTGAAGTAGAACACTAAATCTCAGCCTTGATGCTTTTCAAAACAAAGCTAGTCACTCTTTTTTATTTTCAGAAAAGAAGGGCCAGTGTTGTATCAGAGCATGCTATTATTTATTCAATTTTGTATTAATCTGTCAAATTGTGTCATAAGTAGATTGGAACCAACACTGCATTGGTGTCTGTAGCAGTCTCTATTGAACTACTTTGTAAATAGGCTTATGATTGCACCATTGAGATAGACTTTCAATATACTTTTTTTTGCTTAGATTGTAGCATTATATTAAAAACCTGTTTTGTCCACGGTTATGCAGTAATTACAACGTTTTCATTGGTGTGATTTGACAAATCTTCTAGTTTCAAAGGAATTTCTTGACCAGTTTTTCATTCAACTCATCACATTCTCTTTCCTGATCACTAATATTTCTCTGGTCGTTTTGACATTATTTGAATATAAATGTAAAAAAAATTTTAGATAACAAACACTTTTTATATACTTTGAATGTAAATGTAAAAAAAGTTCAGATAACGCAAACACATTTTATATACTAAGTTTGTGTTGGGTTCTTGAATTATTGTAATTATCGTAGAAAATTCAAGTAATTAACTGTCATGGCCAGATAAAGAATGGTGTAAATGGGCCACACAGTTATCACTTGATATAAAGAAATTTACTTCACAGAAATTTTGTTGCAGGGGCACTAGTTACCGTGGTACTGCGATGGCCAGCAATTTCAACATCTCGACAGAAGTACAAGCTGAGCTGAAGTGTAGTATTTGTCAAGACATCTACGATGAGCCTGTAACTATCACATGTGGCCACAATTTCTGCAGATGTTGCCTCAAAGGGGTTTTTGAAAAGTCTCACATGACTAGGACTAACAACTATGGCGAGGATGAGCAGTTTATTCACTGCGCTATTTGTCGTCAGCCATACGTCACAAGCCTCAGGCAGATCGAGATTATGTGCGTCAATCTCAGTCTTAGAAATATCGTCAGCGCTATCAGCGACAGCATCAGTGACGAGCTCCCTATTTGTAAGGTGCATGATTTAGTCTCCCACATTTACTGCAAAGATTGTCAGTTAGCTATGTGCTTGAATTGTTTTGTCAACTCGTGTGGAAAGAAAGATCATGAGGCGAAGGAAGTAGAGGAAGTGGCTAGCAAAATACGAAGCGAGTTAAAAGCCAAGCTGAATGTAGCGGAAACAGGAATGGAGCGTTTACAGAACCTTTGCAAGGGAGAAGATGCGGAGCTTGTCAAGTTGCGAAAACTAGCTGAAAAATTTGTTTCAATGATAGGAAAACTTGAAAGGGTTGAATCAAAGGTGTTAGCTCAGGATAAGGAGGTTAGTTTAAAGAAATGGAAGATCTTGTCAGAGATCAACTTACACAAAATTTTAGTAGATTTTATTATAAATTATTTGTGCTTTCCTATCATTTGCGATTGTTTTTGATCACCTCAAACATCGAAAATAATTGCAAATGACGGAAAACATCGATACTTTTTGATAAATCTATTAAAATATTGCGTAAGTTGACCTTTAACCCCCAGTTCGTGTTTCACTTACCTTGTTATACTCTATCATCAGGTCACGTTTAACCCCCAGTTCGTGTTTCACTTACCTTGTTATACTCTATCATCAGGTTACGTACATAGTACAACAGTTATGTAAAATATTGGGTTGTCTCTGTGCCTATAATGGGCAAGACGCATAATTCTAAGCCAATGAAGGGGTAAACCATTTTTATACATATGTGCACTAGAAGACATTGACTTAACTACCTTTGTACATGCTGTTATTCAGCCGGAAGGTATGAATATGCATTGCATAGTGTAAAAAATGGAAGAGTGTCTTCCTCCTTTTAAATGTTGCTCTTCTAAATCATATCGCCTGCAACAACTCGCGTTTAACAAAAATTTAGTTGTAGGGGTTTTTATATACGTAAGTTGGTTGCAGATTGGCTTTATAATGTTTGGTTTTGGTGTCCAGATCACCAGAAGATAATTGCTTACCTTACCTCTAAAATGAATAACAGAATGTCGATATTTAATTTTCGAAAATCTATGTAATTTAAAATTAAAATACTTTTGTTAATTAATTTGTTAGAACATGACCAAAAGTAAGCTAAGAATAACATATAAGTAAATCGTTTATATTTGCTAATGAACACCTTAAAATGTGTACAATAAGCAAGCAAAGTCTCAGTCAGTGTAAACCAGTAAGAGAGATCTTTGAAAATGTAGTTTTTGATTGATTATGCAACTGAACTCCACACTATGCTAAAATTATTTGAGTGTGAACAGTAAAGACTAACGGCTTATCGTCTATAGCTTTACACGGCCATAAAATATAAAAGTTCCAATACAGCAGGAAAATATGTTGCCAAGCTGACTTTCATTTAGTAGAAATATCGACAATATGTTTATGTGTTTCAGGAAAACTAAATAAATCGAAAAATTATATAGGCCTACGTAATACTTGGTCTGTTTCCATTTGTCTGTTTGCTGACGTGTAATTGGCTTAAATACCCATTAGCTGCTGGTACCCAAACTTTATATGTGAGTTTGCCTTATGGGACATTACCAGTTGTCTTAGAGGGCCGGGTTTGATTCACTTTTAAAGCCCTATTTTCGTTATAAATATTTCAGCTACATGTTGTGTCTTTAGTATCAATGTCAGCTGTTATTGCAGCTTTACAAGCTTATGCTTTATAAAGCATTCAGTTTTTACAGTCTACATTTACGCTCTTAGTTTCAGGCGCTCTAAAATAGAGCTTTCAGTGCCACACCTTTTTGTAACTAGTATGAAATAAGCAACAATAACATAACTAATGCTGGTGTCATCAGCCTTCAAGCTATGTTGCAGCATCTGAACAGACCTACAATCCACCTTCTAGTCTAAGTCAATTGGCCTAACATATGGCTAACAGAATACTTCATTTCCTTTAACAATGTATCAGCATTAAAGCAACACATAACTACCTCTTATTTGTGAAAATCAGAATAAAACTTATTTCAAGTCTATTTTAGACCAGTTATAGAGTATTCAGATACCAGTGTAGTTGTTGTGACATGGTTTTTTCACATAATTTCACAAAAACTCACACTAAACTAAACAAATTGATTCTTATTGGTCATCCAAGTAGCCAAGACCGGGTGCAAACGGGTCAATTTCTACTTATTTTGTAGGTTGTTTAGGCTTGATTGTGGCTGCAATAAATTTGTACCAATGGCTATTTATCACCCACTAAATACCAACCCTGATTTATCTCTGCAATACCTGTAGAATCTTTGCTACAAACTTGTTGACATCGTCGAAGTGTAAATGCAAGTTGATTTACTGAGGTGGTAGCTTACAGAAGGGAAAGCAAGTTCTGTGTTTAATTCATGAAAGTTTTTATCATCTTTGCTTTCTTTTATAGTTTGGGCCTTTCATGTATTTCTTTGGAATGTAGACTAACATATTTGTTTATATCGGTATATATATATATATATATATATTTGTTAATATTAGGACTTGAGGCTAAAAAGTAGACCACACTATGTAATTACATACCTTTGTTCTATGTTATCTAATTACCTATTTATTGTTTCTTGTTTATTTTGACAGAGAAAAAAGTTACTACAGTCTGTAGATGTATGAAGTGGGCCTTAACTAGTCGTACGAGTCTAATTACTAGCTTTAGATATCAAGTGAAACATGCAAAGTCATTATATCCTTCCAATGCTATTTGTAGACATGGCAAGATTGGGCCAAGCGGTTGAAAATGGTGTTAAATATGTCGAGTTCTTCTCTTATCGCTTCTCAAGAGAAAATGGATGCATTAGTTGCTCCGGAATTAGGTCTTGGCAACCTGTCCGCTTTTCACACTGACTGTTCCTGCCTAGCTGAGGATCTTAACATAAATATTAACTCATTGCAAGGAATGTTTAATAGTCGTAGTATCAGTTGGGAAGACATAGAAGAGACCAATGATGAAGCAGCTGGGTCACCAGATCCTTTTGAGGAGCCAGTTCTTCAGGCCAGCTCTCCTCGGTCCAGCCTCTCCGTGGAGTCCGTTTACTCAGTACTCGATGAGGGGACCAATAGCTCAGTTATTCGTATCGAGTATCCTAACATCTATATTAACAGTATCTCAGCAATGCCTTCATTCGTCCTGAATACGGATGGAGGATGCACTTACACTAATAATGGCACCCAGGCACCCTGGTTTCTTACCGGTCAGGTAGTGAGTGACATCTGCCTCATCGGTAATACCGGCCACGCTTTGGCTATCGTTGATAACAATATTGAGGTGCATGATAATGCTGAGATCTTGGAGCTCCGTGCGCCTCGCTACACATTGCCTCCACCACATATGAACAACCCTTGTCAGTTTGAATGCATAGGAGCAACTAGTGGTGAAGAGATCTTTTACGTAGCATCAGACACGGAAAATTCTTGTATCCATTTGTGGAATTCAGTTCAGTCATGCTGGTGCACCCCTATCGAAATGATACCGCATTTTAGACAGTTTTTACGACCCAGTTTTAAAATGTGTGTTTTCGAGGAACGGGTTTATGTGACATTCCACAACGAAAGCCTCGTTTTTGCCTTTGGTCTAACTGGCAGTGTCTTCTGGATCAATGAGAGCTGCAGCAGGCCAAATGGTCTCACGGTAAATGACCATGGAGTTTTCGTATGTGAGGGTGAGCTGGGGAATCATTGCATTACTATTTTGAACCTTGATGGAACATTCAGGGAATCTATTTTGAATGACTTTCTTGAAAGGCCATGGTCAGTTGCGCTACGTAATGGTGAGTTGGCAGTCCTCGAGAGGTATTATCGGCACAGCATTCGAAATGGACCCATGACTGTCTCCCTGTTTCATCAAGAGTACAGGGAATGAGATTCTAGTCCTTTTTCTAGTCAAATTTTAATATCTGTCTTGCCTTGGTGCTGGAAACTTAACCTACCTACATCAGTTTATGGAGGATTTTATCTCTTTTCTGTCTTTAGTTAATACCTACTGATGTATATTTTATCCTGTCCGATCTAACTACATACTCACCCGTCTTATCTAACTACTCACAGGCTATCAATGCTCAAGAGATTGTGTTTAATGTGCGTACATGTCTAGATTACGATAAATTTTGCTTTTTTTAAACCATAACTTTTTCATAGCTGTGCTGCTCAGGATTTCAGTTGTGCAGTGCAAAGCTTGTTTTATACTTTTCTATGTTCTACATATTAGGTGCTTTTATTAGCTAGTCTTTGGTGCACTCTCATATTCTTATCATCATACTATTTTTAAAGCATTTTAATAGAACAAAACTGCTTAATACTTTATACTGTTTAAGTGAATTGAAATATTTAGCAATAGCAATTATGTGTGGACAGGTAGTAGTGAGCCTACGAGTCATTTATTGACATCCACTAGACTCGGACGACCTACTGGAATTGTATTTAACACTTTCCCAGGGTCGAATTATGTTGGAGGTTTCACCTCATGGTCAATAGATGCAGCCTAATGGAGACAAGTAGGAGGAGCATAGTGATATATGATTTTAAGAAGAATGTATTTTTTCTAATGTGTCAAATCGTTTTTCTGAGAACCTCAAAATATCGTTAAACATTCACTACAAAGCGAGTTTCAAGTGGTGGCAGCTTTAGCTACGAATCACACAGTGGTTGGTGGTTGGTGGTTGGTGACCTTTAGGGATTTTAGAAATTTCTGGAAATATCCGGCTTGTGGTGTTCAACATTTCTATATGTAATCAGGCATTCAAAAAATCAGCTTTTTGGAGCAAATGTAAAATGTAGTCTTTAAATGTTTGTCTCATGAAATCAAGGAGGTCATTGGTAACAATTCTTTATTAAAACTTGATATCAATGTATTCCAAAAAGAGGTCGCTCTCTTTCAGTACTGAGAGTCAATAAGTTGTTAATAAACCATAATATCATTTCACTACCAGAATAATGCAACTCTTTTTGTATCTTATAAGCATGCTCTAGCTAATTGACTATAAATAAACCTTACATAAAAGTAAAAAACTTGTTTAGACTTAGAATACTGGTAGAGTCACAAAGATTAGAAGAAAAGGACTTTTACCATAGCAACTTACTGTATCACTAGCAACACACAAACGCAGTTTGATATAGTTAGGACATACATAAAAAGGAGATTTACAAACCTGTACAGATGCAGCCATGCATAAAACTGTGTTCCTATTTTGAAAAAAATAGCAGCGATCCTCCTTGATTGCGACATTTGTAAATATTCAATACTATTTAGCCAACCTGTGACAAATTAACGAGTAATAACTGTACAGGTTACATTACTGTCACTTGTAGAGAGATTTGCATTAGACTTGCATTAAATAAAATTAGATTGAATAAACTAGCATACTGTATATTAGTCTAGGAGTTGTCTTCTTTCTACTTATGGCTTGTCACAGAGTAACCTTGGTCTTCAAACTAACATTACGTTACCTGATATTTAGCACGATTATATTTTTCATTTGAATAGTTGAAAGCAGTAGAATTTCAGCTATATAAACGTAAATGATTGTGTAAAGTGTGATCAAGGTATGATCGAATAATACCAAGGTGAAATGAAACAATATACAAGCTATAATTAAGGTAAGATCAACATATGATCAAGGAGTGGCCAAAGTATGATGAGGCTATGATCAGGTTAAGCTCAAGGTATGATCTAAGAGAAATATCAGTATGATTTAGGCATGGCAAAGCTGTGATTAAGGCAAGTTCGAGATGAGATCAAAACGAGATCTATGTATGATCTAGATACGATACAGTCGTATTCAAGGTATGTTCTGTTTACATAGAGACAGACTCAAATATTTTTAGTTTCAAATCTGTTCTGTAATACCACTTAGTAACCAGCTTGCTCCCATATAGCTAGTTTAAACACCAATTATGAGCAAGCAAAAGTTATGCAATAGAATCTAGCGCTATATGACTTTCGACTATATAACTGAAAAGATAATCTCTGTAAAGAGCCATAAAAGCCAACATAAGGAAGCGTTTCAATCTAGCCTTGAGCAGATGTAGATTGTCATGAACTGATAAGGGTAAGTATCTTTAAAACTTTCTTTTCCAAAGCTTTATTGATCATTAGGGCTCGGCATAAGGTTAGATATGTTTAGAATAAACTACGATAGTTGTAACTAAAGCCTCATGTCTCCAAAAAGCTTCTTGCTGTTTTAGGAAGGGCGGCAGCATGACAAAGCCATTGGTGCATTACACGGATGTGCTATGCGAAGCACTCGAGTGTGTTGAGTGCAAGAAAATATTTACTGATCCTGTTGGGCTCCGTTGCCAGCACATGTTCTGTCGTGCATGCCTGATGGTCACGTATGAGAATACATCGCCAATGCCCCAGTCTGGTCGCCCAGAATGGGGCCTGCTAAAATGTCCTGTGTGTGAGAAAAGCGAATTCATGAAAATATCATCATTAGACACATTGCCAATAAATGTTCAAATACGAAACATCGTCGAAGCTCTAAAGGGTATACGAGACAGATGCAAACAACATAAGAAGCCTCATGTTCTTTTCTGCAGTCAGTGTGACGACAGTAAGTGTTTCACATGTTTTGCTAATGACTGCATGCCTAACCAGCATACGTGCGAAGATTTGGATGCGATGGCAAAAAAGGCAAGAACAAATGTAATTAAAAAGCGGCGGCAGCTCACAAAGATTTTAGAAACTGCCGTTCAAGACGGTAATAAGAGAAAATGTCAGCTGTTGCAAGAGATGAGACGACTCCTACCACCTGGTGCTAATTGTATCATGGATGATGTAGATAGCTGCTTCACTCAAGTCCTCACCAAAGAAGTAAAGGTAAATATTGGTATATCTTGTCACGAGTCGTTGGACCTAAGTGTAATGAAGTCTTTGTCTGATTTGGAGGTATTTTGTTACTCCTGGTCTGGATGTTGTTAGTCTATTGTTATTAACCCTTTTTATTATTTTCTTAAAAGTGAGAAATATTTGGTGATGACTAAAATCTCATAACCCTTTGACTTTTAAAAAATTGTGGTAAAAACCTAAAGATTTGAAATTGCAATTACCCCAAATCTAAGCGTATTGCATTACATCTAGTCTCAAAGTCATCCTGTGCATGATGCACTGGTATTAATGTTTACTCACTAAATATTGTTATATTGTGCAAGTCTCAAAAAGCTGGATAGTATTTATAGCACATGTATATAACCTTTTGCATCGTAAAAAAGGCACATTCAACTAAATATGGTATTAAAGTTTATTTGCCGATACAAATCAACCTATGCTAAAAGTATATTTATTTATGTATATATTTATACTAAAAGCTAACAAAACATTGTTGTATAACATATTGCTACATTTATGATAAGCATCTAAATCCAAAAATTGCTAATACGCATACAGAAATGTTACATTATGATTGCCAGGTTAATGCATGTTTACAGGCAAAAAAGTATGAATTAATATTGACGTAATAATTATTGCTAAAGAGATGATGTAGAGATACACTGAAGATTGGTGTGTACAACTTTTCAAATATGTCGCTCTTGCTACTTATGGTTCACGCTACTAAAGCAATCCTCAGGCAATGAATATCAAGTCATACTAAGTGAACACTCCTCCATATGAGATTATTAAGACTAAGTATAAATTAAGTGATTATAAGTCCCTATATTCTAGAGTATAAATTGTTTTTTCCACTCTATAGCCATATATTAAGTGAGGTAGTTAGACTAATTCATCGCAAGTTTTTTATGAGAGACGTACAAGATTGAGCACTAGTTTCAGGATCTAACAACTCTGGTTTATTACCTTAGAAGTATGAGCTAGAGTACTCTTATCCGCTCATAAAAACATCTTCTATCGATACAGTTAGTTGTGGTTGTTTATACAAGCATATCAGTCTTATGTGGCCAGGCTGTCTCGCTGACTACTAGTACCGGTATTATATCTTGGTCGAGGACAAATACCTGATGAAACGAAGGACAGAATCGTGTAACAAATTTCTTTGAATCAAGCTGATGAATTTGCTAAGGTCTCAGGGCAAACAAGCGATGCCAAGTTTTATAAAATCATTAGGGAAGAGGGATGATATGGTAGGGTGATTATCCTTGTTTGCCGCCTCCCTATTGGAAGTGAGATCTATACTACTGGTCAGTCATTTGTGAAAAAGTAGCTTATAACACTGTTATTATTTACAGTTATGTTATTCATTCAAGTAACTATAATCAATCGTAAACTAGTGTTCATTGTGAAAGATTTTAAGTTAATAATTTACTTAGGGACAAAATAGAAATGTAGCAAGACGTAAAAAAAATTATGTTCAGATTTTAGAAGAATATAGCTAGTGTTATAATTGGCTAGATTAGTGAGTTCAAAAAAACGACCAAAAACTTGGGGTCAGATGTGATTGTCGTTAAGAAGCTAATGTTTCATTTACCCAAGGTTTTGTGTGAGTTTCTGTGAGTCAACAGCACATTGTTCCTGTTTTTTATTTATGTCCTTATGTATGACTAAAATTAGTGTATAATTTTTATCCTAAGCACTCAAAAACTACAAAACAGTTTAATGTAAACAAAAACATTTTAGTGTGCATAAATTTGTCATGTGACTTTCATGAAAGCATTAAAATGGAAGTCTTTTTATCACCGGCTATTTATAAGGTAGAAAAATAGTTTGCTGAACAAATAGATATTTAGGTTCTACCATTACCAAAACTTAGTCATACATCATGTTAGAAGGCAACACAGAAGGCTACCAAAAATGTATGCTGATCAGAAGTAACTGGCTCTCAGAACCTAAAAGTTTGTCAGTAACTGAAACTTAATAGCTGAATATAGACAAATGACTCCAGTGCAAGTAACATTGTGAATTAGAGCTTTAGCATTTCTCAAATATGTTACGTTATAAATGCTTCTTTTCATCAGCTCAGATAAGGTCATCAAGAGTCCTCAAGGTGCCTGCCTACATTTCTAATATATTAAACGTAGAGTATAATTATATTGTCTTTTTTGGATAAGACGTATCGAGTATTTAGATTTATCTATGTACACAAAGAGGTCTTTGCCAGTGGGCTTTGAAGTTGATCGTAGCCTAGGTGACGATTGGCAGTAAGTTTGCTTGCTGTAGAAGTTGGCAAAGTATTTGGGCAAATCTCCTCACAATATGTCACTAAAATGTAGTTGTAGTGTTTAGTTCAAGTCCTGCCAAGATAATGATCAAGTGTATGTCAGGTGTACATTTAGTACGGTTTTTTGATACTGTTGGTAAAATGTCTCATAAGGTCAGATCAAATCAATAATATATTAGTTTGGATCAATAGTACATTAATTTGCATCAATAATAGATTAATTTGCATCAATAATAGATAATTTGCATCAATAATATATTTATTTGAATGAATAATATACATAATTGAATCAATAATATATTAATTTAGAAAATTTTTTAAATAATTATTCTTGCATAATTATGAATATGTATTTATTAATTTGTTAATTGGTTGATAACTTTGTGGATTTTGTAGTTACTTTTTTATTATTTATTTAGTTTTATAGTTAGCTTTTTGTTTGTTGGTCTGTTAGTCTGTTTACTAGATGGTGAGTTGGTTCATCTGGTAGATTTTTTATTGTTTGTTAGGAAGCTGGTTTGTTTGTTGTTTGTTTGATAGTCAGTTACCTAGTTAGCATTTGGAGCCACAATATCTTGAGATTATAAAAAGAATTGCATACGTGTAATTGAAGATTAATTCTAGATTAAATAGTTGACCTATATTTCGACCTCAGAGTGGCATTAGTATTTAGTTACTGTAATGCTCACCGGATCAAAAGTAATAAAAGAATGTATTTTGCAGGTGTTAGAAGGTACACACCGGACGCTAACGGCTGCTCTAGAAGCTTCAGATATTGTTTTGATAAAAGCCGAGCGAGAACAAAGAGTTGAAAACATTGAGCGGGTTGATGAAATGCTGTCAGCATTGTCAGACATCACAAATGAGCTGTCTAAATCTGTTCACAGCTCTATTGAACAGCTGCAATGTGCGCTGCAGAAATACGGCTTGAAACCAACAGACATCTACCAAGACGCAAAAATTCCTCTTTGGACATCTAAACCGCAAGCTTCGGCTGGTAACCTTTCTAACACGGTAGTGGGTCATGCGGCATCAATGAGTCCACCTTCCGTTAAATCACTTGAGACAAACCAAACCCTCAGACCTTCTTATAGCACCTCATTTGGAGGTACTTTGGTGAACGGCGTGTCTTATCTCCCTGACAAAAACTACTTTATTGTTAACACTACAGATGGGTGCCTGCAAGTCCCGTCTAGGAAAGATCCAGCTATATATTTCTCTGGAATGAATGTGAAAGCTGTGTGCACCATCTCTTCTCACAGGCTCCTTATTCTGGTGAAGAACAACTTGCTGGTTGTTGGATTAAAAATGGGTACTGAAGAGCAAATACCAATATTTACTGTCCCGAGTTCTAGACTAAGCTCTAATAGGGAGTTTGAGTGTCTAGGAGTGACCACGCCAAATCAGTTTTACCTAGTATCGGAGAACCGCAGCAAGAGCATACTAATATGGGATACGGATAAGCGTGTGTGGAAACCTTCCATAAATGTAGAGCTAGTAACAAAGACCAACCAGTCTACACCTCAGCTGAGTTTTAAGTTATGCGTCTATGAAACTAGCTTGTATATTTCTGTTTTCTCGTTGGGTCAAGTACTCTGTTTAACCATGGATGGGAAAACCCAATGGGTTAATAAGCGTACCTGTAGAAAGCCAAACGGTATTGCCGCTGATGAGAACTGGGTATATGTTTGCGAAGGAGAGAAATTTGCCAGTTGCATCGCCGTGCTACAGAGAGATGATGGATGCAGCAAGTATACAATAAGCACACCCGCCCTCACTAGACCGTATGCTATTGCTACAGGAAAGAACCGAATAGCAGTAGTTGAACGATATTTCAAACACAATGTGTCAATTTCTCCCATTAACCTCCATATCTTTGATGTTCCAAGTTGGCTTTTGAATTATGACATCCAAGAATGGGCAGGATAAACAGTCTGGTATTATTTTAGTGAGAGGTTTTACGCACTTGTATGCAGAGCACAGACCAGTCTTCATTGAGCTTTAATGGCAACACGCGCTCAACTTTATTGACCAAATACATGTACAAACATTTGCTAAACGTGTGGGCAGGAACAAATATCATATAGTGGAAACAAAGCATATCTATATATACATTTGTATGTATGTAATAATAGAAACAGACATCACAGTCAGCAGAAATGAGCAAAAACTTAGAAATTATCAAAATATAGAATGTAAAATGGAATGGGGATTTTCACTGAGGTTCACCAGTCATAAACAAAATAATAATAATGATCGCCTGCATATTAAATGCATAATCTTTCTAGGTACACAATAAAAATGGCAATGGAATGGATTAAAAATCAAGCATGTTGGAATGTTTTTAATGCTACGTGCAAAAATATGAATACTTCAATATAGACTAAACGAGAAAAACATGACTCGTAGCAAAATATTGTCGCAATATTTGATTTGGGAGTAAATATGTATGCATTAGCAATAGAACTATAGACGTGTAACCTTTGACACTTCCTCAGTACATCCGGGCTCGTGACTATCATCCTGTTAATTATATACACAAGATGTAATAATGATTACGCATAAGGTTACCTCTATGTAACACAATTATAAGGTTACCTCTATGTAACACAATCATAATGGCTATAGAAACGGTGAATAAAATCCTCATGTAGTGGCAAGAAAAGAGAAGGATAGTTTTCAGGGGCGGGGAATTAAAGCTAGCAGGCTGTGCCATACTATGTATCTGTACATGCTTCAACTCAAAGTACTGCAATTACATAGCAAATATTGCACAAGATGTTTAATCTTGCGACTAGACAAGGTTTATCAGCAAAATATGCATAGCTTTTTCTTACTGAGTATGACCTTAGCAAATGGCTAATACAATCAAATTTCGATTGACAATGATTCAGATGATGATGCAGAATTTGCAGAAATTTTTTTTTCTACACGGAGTAATTTCCAACATATGATGTCAAAGTTTCTCAAAAAATTGCTGTTTTGTAAGTATAAATAAAGAGGCTGATGAAAACCACAAATAAACTAATCAAATATGAAATAATAAAAAATACATGAATTATTTGAATATCGACCAGTTTAAGTTAGAGTAAGTTACGGAAGTGTATCTATCCTCTACTCCTGAACCTACGCATGGCCGTGTATCTATCCTCTACCCCTGAACCTACGCATGGCTGTGTATCTATCCTCTACCCCTGAACCTACGCATGGCTGTGTATCTATCCTCTACCCCTGAACCTATGCATGGCTGTGTATCTATCCTCTACCCCTGAACCTACGTATGGCTGTGTATCTATCCTCTACCCCTGAACCTACGTATGGCTGTGTATCTATCCTCTACTCCTGAACCTACGCATGGCTGTGTATCTATCCTCTACCCCTGAACCTACGTATGGCTGTGTATCTATCCTCTACTCCTGAACCTACGCATGGCCGTGTATCTATCCTCTACCCCTGAACCTACTCATGGCTGTGTATCTATCCTCTACTCCTGAACCTACGCATGGCTGTGTATCTATCCTCTACCCCTGAACCTATGCATGGCTGTGTATCTATCCTCTACCCCTGAACCTACTCATGGCTGTGTATCTATCCTCTACTCCTGAACCTACGCATGGCCGTGTATCTATCCTCTACCCCTGAACCTACGCATGGCTGTGTATATATCCTCTACCCCTGAACCTACGCATGGCCGTGTATCTATCCTCTACCCCCTGAACCTACGCATGGCTGTGTATCTATCCTCTACCCCTGAACCTATCCTCTACCTCTGAACCTATCCTCTACCTCTGAACCTACGCATGTATCTCTGTGTCTATGATGCCATTTTATGTCTAAAAAATGAAGTAACAATATAAATCTATTGTTATTGATTATTAGTTTAATTTTCTATGTGTAATTTAGTTTTCTAAATAGTTTTAAAAATTGCAGTAATACACGCATAATTATTTGCAGTGTTTATTTACAATTTATCGTAGGAGTTTAAACTTTGGAACAAATTAAACAAATTACAGCATATTCTTATAGGAATATTTGCTCCAACATACTGACATTCTAGTGTGTAAAGCGAATCTTAAAACAAATTAATGTCGTATGTGAAAGTGTTGATGTGTAACTTATGTTGATACTGAATAACTTTGGTATATCAACGTCATTGTATAAAAATTCATAGCTCTAGGACTCTATGATGTATCATTAGAGTATAGACATAATATACTAAAATTCTTATTGGCTGACCATATACATCTATAATACAATTGACCAGCTCAGATATGAAAGCTAAGGCTAAAGAGCAAGGAACTCACGATGCTGCCCCGGTTAGCAAGGACAATTGAAAAAGTTAGTTATATGCACAAACCCCAAAATCTGTCACTTTTAATTGGTTGATATAATTTTGAATATAAATTTGTTTTGTTTGTTTCTTCAGCCTAAAGCTACAAAAATAAATATTCTCCAAAAACTGACAAGCTTGGTAATGCATTATTTTGGACAAGTCTAAAGTAGTGTGGCTGTGCACATAAACACATAACTTATTACAAATATATAACATAAAAATCTATTAATCTAACATCTTCAGAGATTAGTGCAATGTAACAACTCAAACTCAATAAATCCGGTGTGAAACCGTAAAAATATTGTGGATCACATATTTTAGGTAAAGAGTAGAAAAAAGCTAAAATCGCATCAGAGGCCTTTTTCAAAATGAACAGGAAACTGCTGAAGGCCATAGCAAAACTCCAACTGCACAGTAGTGAGCAGAATGTGTACTTTTGAGTTGGGTGGCTGGTAAAAAGTCTCTAACGTAAAAGAATATCGCATATTTACATTAATACGAGCCGTGTTCATCTGCCTTCTCGAAGCACTGGTTCAATGTTGGGGAAAAAAGATCGCATCGCACGCAATTCGAACTCGAACATAAGGCTTAGCAGCTAGGCATGCTATCAGCTGCACCACTCGACCACCTCGCTGTATTGCAGAATAACTATGCAAATAGATATTACACCTGACGATCTTTCACATTACACTGGTCTGCCAGTGTACTAGTTTAAATATATAAATCTCAGTGTCTGTCCATCTGTCCATCTGCAGCTATTAAAATCTCAAAATGAAGAATCCGTACCACAGAAGATTTGATCTCAAAACCTCCCTCTCACCAGGCAATAAGCTGACCAATTGAGCTACACGGGATGCATTGGATTTTATGGGCGATATGAGTGGTTATGTAGATTAAAATACCATAGCGACTCTGCATTACGTTACATTGAGCATTGAGTTACTAAAGCTTGCTCTCATGGATATTATTAGTAAGTTTAGCAATACGAATACTAGCTTACTCAAATTAACCATTGACAATGTGCCAAGTTGATGGCAAATGGCAGGCAACTAAATTACCTGCCACTGTCTATAAGCTGTTTTTAAAACCCGTGCAATGCCAGGTATTCCGCTAGTATAATATAATAAAGGACTAACTGATAAGTGACATTATTAATCTTCAATGCTTTCTATTGCTTTGCCTTATAGTTTTGCCGCAGGATCGACTAGCAGGCAATTGGTCACTTATTATTGTCTGCTAGCCGTCAGTCCAATAGGGAACAGCTATCATTGTAAATGCCTTATGAGAACCTATGCTAGACCCTAAATTCAAAGTGGATACATGTAAGATACTCACTGATTTAAAATTTCTTCTCATGAGAAGCCAGGCAATAAAGAATATGACAGACCCGAGCAGATGAAATGCCAGAGATAAACCTGTAAGAATAATTCCACCAATTCAATGAAAGATATTCAGCGACTCGCCCTTAGTACCGTGTAACAAATATGAGAAGAGAGATAACTATTACTACAAAAATCATGCAAAGTTTACAAAATGGCATAACTCCGAAGAGTAGACTACATTATTAATATATAGATAGCCTAACTAACCTACGCCATAAGGCCTGAGGCTATAATATTTGGTTAGAAGTTACTAGCGTTATTAAATTTATCAAACAAATGATAACATAAAAATGCAATTTGTTAGATACAGTCTGACCGAAAGACACTAATACCATAATTTCAATCTTGTAAAACCAACCAGCAGATTAGTGATTATGAAAAATTCCAATATATGTACTACCAGTCAAGGAAACATGTTCATGCGGTAAAACACTCGAACACCTCCATTTTAATGCTATGTGCTTTTTATAAGAATCACATAGAATGTCGCAAATGACAGGATCACTTCAAATCAGTAAGACACTTATGTTGATCAACAAAAACTCACATAGACAATAACAACATGTCAGTTTGAATATGTACTGCCCAGAGCTTTCATATTTAAGGACAGACCTGACCTCGTCTACATAACAAGCAAACCAATAGAATGTACAACAACATACCTTGGAATCTAAATATAAAAACGTCATTGCTATAAACTAAACAATTCTGCTTTACACCGCATTCTGTCTTCCACCAGATGCAGCTGGAATCAATTATAGCTCCATAGAGGATTGGAGCGGGTAACAGGGCTACAAAAATACACATAACTCGGTTATGAGAAGGTAACTTCTGGGTAACTGTTTTGAAATAATTGTTGAAACAATGTTGCCATAACAACTCAAAAGCTGATATGTCCTAAAAAATGAACTGACTTCCAGTTGCAACTGGAATGAAACTTAGGAACTCAAACTCAATGTCATGGTCGGGTATAAATGCAACTAAACTAATGTCAGTGTTATAAAGATCACATCTCAGTATTTAGTGCCTAGATTCTTTATGACAGTAACTCAAGAACACAATCAATAAATCCCTCTTTCACTTCCTACAAAATATCTTCAAGTAGAGCAATCCTCTGCCTATAAAAACAACACTAATATCCGCCTGTGCCAATCATTGTATCCATATGAACAGATCACACCTTGTATTCATATGAACATATCACTCATTGTATTCATATGAACATATCACTCATTGTATTCATATGAACATATCATTCAATGCATTCATACGAAGGTATCACTCAATGCATTCATATGAACATATCACACCTTGTATTCATTTGAACATATCACTCATTGCATTCATACGAAGATATCACTCATTGTATCTATATGAACATATCACACCTTGTATTCATATGAACATATCACTCAATGTATTCATATGAACATATCGCTCAATGTATTCATATGAACATACCACTCATTGTATCCATATAAACATATCACACCTTGTATTCATATGAACATATCACTCAATGTATTCATATGAACATATCGCTCAATGTATTCATATGAACATACCACTCATTGTATCCATATAAACATATCACACCTTGTATTCATATGAACATATCACTCAATGTATTCATATGAACATATCACTCAATGTATTCATATGAACATACCACTCATTGTATCCATATAAACATATCACTCATCAAACTTACTAAATGACTACTCAAATATTCTTCATCCAATACTCAGAAAAAAAATTGAAACATTATTTGACATGCAAGAACTAGTGATAAGTGATAGAAACATCAAAACAGGTCATGTTTATGCTAGTGAGCAATGAGATCAGACAAAGTATGTAGCCTATTTTTTTAGATAAAGCTAATGTACTTACCAAGAAGACGAATAATCATGACTTGGATGCCAAGTCCGAAAGATTTGAGCTCATCACTGACATGCCTGAAAAAAGTACAAACTGTGATAGTACCACAACTAAACTATATGACGACAAGTTCCTTTGTAATAAGAAAAAAGTAATAATTTTGATGAACAAAGCCAGCAGCATAGTGTTGATAATACTCGTAGTAAGTTAAGTAGAAGCCAGTCTCATCCATGACTCACCAAAATTCACCATGACTCCACTGTGACTTACTATAAGTTAGGTTTATTAGTCAGATGCAATGTACCGAATTAGTCTGCAAATTAAATTTTCTGAAAACATGCGAATCTGCTTATGCAAAAAGTGTCAAAGAGGAGTTGTTAGTATAACTACTAGTCTCTTTCTCACTGCCACTAGTAAACTCAGACTTTCAACGCACTTTTCAACTCCTCACTTTTTATTTATTACTCTTGTAATATAGATTAAACGGTTGCTTCAATAATGAACAGGTAAGCTTGTGGCGCAGAAATGATAGCTTCCATCTGTTATGGATGCTTTTAAAAAGCATGTACGCTAGACGTACGCTAGACGTACGCTAGACGTACGCTAGACGTACGCTAGACATCTGTTTCTATTTATTGATTTAAATATTCAACTGTTGTCAAATAAATTCAATTCAGCTTGTTTTAGCTGACCACAGAGATGAGATGACTTCTTGAGAATAAATTTTACTAAATGAGCTAGTCAAATAGCTCGCCGATATTAATTCTGTAAATATTTTCCTAAAACAATTTATTGCGTGTAAAGTAAAGGTTGGGAACACACAGACAGCCATGAGATGTGAATGAGATTTTGCCAGGCCATTTGGAAAGCCAAATCTGAGCTGAAAGTTAAAGGGCAGCGAATGAGATAAAGCTCAGCACTTGTGCTGCTCACTGACTCAGCGCTACCAGCCATTCTATCAATTCTGTACAAAGGAGTGGAATCCATTCAATGGCCAATATGAAGGCTGCATTAGTACTTTGTAACCTCTCAAAGAACTTTCCAGAACAACTTCAAAGGTTACTATTATATTACTATTATAGTTAGCGGCCAACAAGATTTGCTTTATGTTTTAATACTTTGAAACCTGGACCTAAGATAATTTGCGGAAACATTTTTTCAGCTCATCTACCCCGAGTAAACGCGGCTTCATAGTTGTGCTTAGTGTCTATGTACTTCCGGTTTATGTATGATTACGAAATGTCGGTTGCTTTGTGCAGTATACCTTCTCAATATAATTCCCAAGTTTTCAATTGATTAGACAATTAGTTCTTGAGATATTGCTAAACACTGATGGCTTTCCTACCCGACCGAGAAATGAATAATAGCTACCAACAAAACATTAGTTGCTAATGACAGACTGATTGAAGTTCTTGGTAACGAAGGATCAAAAACAGACAAAGCTAAAAAGCTTCTTCTCCTCAGCAACAAGAGCTTCACATTACAACTATTTGTTTTTCTATTCATAACAAATATACTCACTCTATTAGACTCCGGATACTGCAATCATTATGTTCCATCACTTACCTCTGAAACTTCACTTCTTTAAAGGAATGTAAAAAAGCTAATTATTCTATTTGATTTCTGTGTTTTCATTGATTTCCACAAGCTCAGTTCAAAAGGAATGGTGCTATTTTAAGTGTTTTCACAGTTGATTGAAAGTTATTAATACTGTCTAGAATCAGAGGATTGCTTGTGCGTACGAGGCTTCAGAGTGTTAATAAGTGTTACCACACAAAAGTTTTCAGCCACAGTTGTTCGTAGCTGTAAGTTACTGTCGATATATTCTCTCTAACACATTTTAGGCATTCATTATCTTCCAACGTTACTGACTTTTTCATCAATGTGACGTCTTACTTCTACTCTACCGTCTATATAATATAAAATATTCTAAAGATGCGCCAACAAAAAACTGTACTTTTGTGGGAGTTGCCATTCCTTGTAAAACATATAGCTAATGGGTCCTTTATGCGCTTGTCTAGTGTAAATATAATTTTCCTGTTGGCTATATTTACGCTAGGCAAGCGACCACAAATAGTGGCACTATGTCTACGGCATAGAAAATTTAGAAGAGGTTAATAATATGAACAAATACTGGCTAGAAGTTTTATCTTACCGTAGAGTGATGACGGCTATAGGGGTCTTTGTACCAGCCATTGCAAAGCTAATAATGAAGAGAATGACCATGTAAAATGGGAAGTTTTTACAATCACTCCGACAAGAGTCCTTTGTGACATCTGTGCTGAAATTGCTGTCAAGGTACTCGGCGACGCAGGAGCATTGCCGCTGCAACAACCAACAATAAAATTCTAACCAAAAATTCTTCTTTTCCACTGTTCAAACTGGTCTAATAGACCAATTCGTCCAAAGACATTTAGTCTAAAACTGATTCATACAGTATACCATTTGGTCTAGTGATGATTAAAATAACATTGATATAAAGACAAGAAGGATAGAAGACAGAGAAACTTACAACAGATACTTATAGTTAGCGCACACAAGTTGGAATAGCGAAAGTTTTGATGGATTAAATGTAAAATTAGGTAATTTTGTGCACGAAAAAACTTACCAAATACAAAAAGAAGATAGAAATTTAACATAATAAACCACGCTATACACTATAATAATACTACTAGCTCCAAATTTTAGGTTATGTGTCATCGCTCGTAGAGACTCTAAAATATTATTATTGTCCTTCACGCTAAAACAGTCAAGATTTTCTCCTCACATTCAAAATCTTTTCTTTTGAGTTTAGTGTTAGATTCTTTTTAAACGATGGATTCAATTTTTTCCACATTTTTCTGTTCCTTTTCTAGTTGGATAATTGGATTAAAATTTCCAACATGTGCAGAGCATGAGAGTATATTCAACTGTCGATGCCACAGTTTCACACATAGAAGACTCCATGTTGGCGAAAAACTATTCCTAAAGGTAATAGATCAACATATATTTAGACGAGTTGGTTTTAAACCGACCATGTCATTGGACCAATCGTATTACTAGAAGAGTTGACATTAGGTGAATTAGCTTTGGACCAATTGAAATAGGACGTTGGTCGTTAGACCAAACAAAAATATAAGCATTGCACTTGTTGTCTCCAAGGATACCTAGTTTTGTTTAATAATGAAACACACAGACTAAATGCACTGCTGATTATGAAACTGAAGGTAGCTATCAATTGCCTAACCAGGTTGCACAAGTCATCCATATATTTGACTGACACGCTGCCACCTCACCTATGAGCTAATCCTTTGTACAAACAGACATTTATTCAGTTAAAATATGCAGCAGGAGCGTACAAGTGCTCCACCCGAGACTCGCTTGTGTAGCGCATAAAATGCACTTAATAGTGTAGGCATATGAGTGGTGATGCGGACAGTGTAGAGAGCTGACACCAGACTCAAGCAATGACGTGAAACATAGAACTGTTACCAAAAAACACAATGAGATTGCTACATACAATTATTCTTTTGTTTTACAGCTCGAGAATGTTATTCAATAAATCCTTTTGACGCTCATTCGGTAGCAGCTAAAAATAACCCATGAGGGTAAAGCTTAGTGTTCTGACAAACTTGCTGTTGAAAGGACGGAAGAGAGACTTAATATTTGTAGCAGTTCGAAGGTGTGTTCTAAGTAGAGAAAAGCCTTTATCTTGTACTCACTTCTTGACTAGACTGACAGCCCGCATAGCAGAGGTTTACATATGTTATTCCTGTCTGAGTATGGCACACAGGATTATCCATGTTATCCTCGCAGGTGCAAGCAGCATTACAGCTGGCTGTGAGGTTTATTGGTAATTGTTGTATAATAGTATCATTCCTTCAATAAACACAAATCATTCAGATACCTTATACCAGACATCAACATCTCCCAAATTTACATTATAGAACAGGGTTATGCAAAAAAAGAGCTTTTTTCAATAGACATAATTTACTCTACTATTGTTTGGTTTTTTATCTCACAGTCTAATTTGATCAGTGCATCAGGCATCGATCGGTGTAAATAAAGTTAATAACTATCTATTCTAATTATCTCCATTGATGACACGCTTTTAGTAAATAGCGGCAGCTGCTGACAAATTTTTACTATAATAAGAACCGAGTCCGTCAGTGTCTGAAGCCATGCTAGATGTGTTAGGAAAATAGACCGCACACAAATCGAACCCTGATATTTAGATTCGATGTCAAGCTCGCTACCATCTGCGCCATTCGACCACCGTTCCACATCTAAGAATTATTGTGCACATAGTTATTCCCCATGCCGATTTCTCACGGTGCAGGGACAGTCAGCCTACTAGTAAATAATAAAATAAGCAACAGCGCCCTTGACAATGTAAGAATTACTAAAGACAAAGCTACAATAGTTAACAAAATATTAATCTTGAAACTTGCGGTATTAACTGGTGATCACTGCCACTTTCAAGGCTGTAAGACTGAGCCCAGACAGTGCAGGAGTTGTGCACTTTCTTGTAGAGACTAAAACTTCTGATAAACAATGCCTGATGATCTATATAAAGTAATAGGCTTTTGTGTCTACCGCTAAACCGTCAGGGAAAATGCTAAGTTCCCCATAATCTCGGTAATTTCCCGTATATAAATTATCATGTACGCTTTCTTGTCATGAATTTACAATTTAGTCATGTTAATCTTCTTAACTTCTTAATAAGACCAGGAATTAAGCATCAGACGCGTTTACCTGTGGTAAGGAGTCGTCACACCTGCTATCGGTATGTTATCGCATCCAAGAAAAAAAGACACTCCGAAGCCACAGTTGCCAACGAGATTCAGTAGAAGAATACATTTGATTGCACCTAAAAATAAGTAATGATCAATGGAACGATTAGCCAGTCACTCTCCTGTAGGTAGTTCCCATCCAAAGTGATAGTACATGTAGAATATTTGGAAAGAGCGAATGTGCGTGAGCAGCAAAGTAAGGAGGTAATACAGAAATCAATCAATAACAAATGCCTTGAGTTTGACTCAACGGTAGAACAGACCAAGATTTCAATTGTAAGTCTTTAGTAATGTCTAAGTTTCTCACTTACCCATCTCACCCATTTTGAATTTCTTCATAATATAGCCGAGTACCACAATGCCACAGACAGCCGCAGGCACGCCGACCCCACCTACATGGTCATAAAAAATTATTAAACCATCTACTAATAAGTCGATACTCAATTGTTAGCCAAATAAAAGGAACTAACTCGAGCACACTTAAATGTGTAAAAACATTCATTATGCGTCAGGTATCAGGTAAATAGATGTTCCTATGGCTGCACGCCTCCCAAGTAGTACCTACGTGTATGTATGTAAGCTTTGGATGACTCAACATCGCATACGGTATGTTAAGTAGCTTGCTATGTAATGATGAGCCTCACCTCAATGCCATCTAGGAATTGTATGCAGAGTCAAAGGAACATGAATGATAGCTCAATGGTTTCTAATAACCCAAACTCTATCACTAGCTGCTCTTGCATCATGGGATAGATATACGCAGTTACTGACAGTAGTTATGTCAAAGGTAAGCTTTCATAACCCATTGTAAGTATGTTACAGTCAAAACCAGCGACCAGAGGTAAACTCAGATGAGATTAAATTACGAATGCTGACTTTTCTAGCGATGCTCTACTGCTGACACGTGCTGTCAGACAAAGTCTATTCAAAGAATTAATTCTTACATCAAAATATCATAAACTAAAGGCTGTTACACACTATATTGTCGTATGTCAGTGTTAATCCCACAATACTTGGGTGATCGTCTGTGATAACATTGTTCACACTATCACAGACCCATCAGCGTTTACATCAGCGAATAGTCCACAGCATTGCATTCTCATAACGGAGACGATGAAATACTAGTCCCGCAGGAACTGGCATGAAAAAAACTATAGATCGAGCAATCCACGACGACCAAACATCATCGCTGAAATGGTGCGCATTGCACAGGCTGTCAAGGATCCTCAATGAACTATTGGAGAAGTTAGACAGTTGCAATCTTTCCTGGCGCATCCGCGTTGCTTCAGCGATGCCATTGGTTTACGGTGCACATAGTCGACGAGTAGTCGTTGAGAGGATAACCCTGACATACGACGATACAATGCTAACCAGCCTTAAACTACCCTCGTCAACTCTGCACACCCACCTATGTAAAGACTAGCATCTGTCTTGCTTATATAGAACTGAGTTTCAAGATACTTGGCAGCGAAGGTTAGGTAGCCAGTTACTATCATCATTTCACAGATTGAGCCCAAGTTTATGAGCATGTAGACAGGGTTCTTCAGCAACAGCAGCAATGACTTTGGCATCTCTACAGCAGAACCATTAGAGTTGGATTGTGGGTAAGCCACTCATACCGCACACAGTGCTTATCTATATGCCTATTTAACTACCAGCAGTCGCTCGTCGTCATGCACTCGTATTTCTATTTGCTCGTGCGGATACATGATCAATACTGTAACAAAAATCAGCTCTATTTTATCATATTCTGCACTTTGAGGTTGGACAAACTTATCATTGTTTGATGTAAATTGATTCTTTTGATTTAAACCGTTTTTTCCATGTTAATGATCTTTTTGATAAATATGGATTTTCACCATGCGAATTCTCTGTGCGTTACATTCCGTATCAGAATACCTGTACACCCACTTTTTAGTATTGATGACCTACATGCTTTAATTTGAAAAATTCTCAAATCTCTTGCATTCAACTGCCATAAAATTATAATGTGCAAACTACATGTAAGTTAGTGACAGAGCTACTAGCAGTTTCACACGAGGCTCATTAGTCCGGTGTAATACAACCGATTTTCAAAGCTGGCTCTCTTGTAGCAGAGATGCTACAAGAGAGTCAGTTTCAAGAGTGCTTAAAGGTTGTCGACTAGCAGTTGTGACAAGGATAAACGAGACGAGTTTCCTCATTTAGTGTAATATTAATCATTGGACGGATTGAGCAAAGACATTAGTTTTACTAGCGCATTCCACTAAAATCATGATAATGACAGTATCACCGGAGCTGCGCTTGGGCTAGCTCATCTCGCGATAACACAATCTACTTAAATAAGATGCCCATGTGAGGTGTAACTGAACTAGGGTTTTGAGAAAAAGGCTCCGGAAACTCTATGCCAAAGGCAGACATACATAAACAGAGAACTCCAGAACTAATCCCACCAGAGAACTAGTAAATCAATACAAAAACTAAAAGTTCCCCTCTGTCACTGTCAGCTGTTAATGTTGTGGCAAACAATGGCGATCTTTACTAGAGGCTGTGAAACCTTAACGATACAAAAAAATTACATTTCAGACTGAAAGAGCAAATTATAGTTTAGGAAAGCGTGTAGTAGAGCACAGGAAATATCTATGCTAGGATTACGCGTATCACGTGCGACATCATGCCATGTAACCTAACATAAAAGTTCACTACATAATACCAAAAGGTTTCTTATTTACACATTCATTTCCTTTCAAGTTCAGATTAGAATAAAGAATGCTTAGAATGAATGAGGTAAAGAAATGCTTTTTTCTTTAAGTATATATAGCCATCACGATAAAATACACTCTCTGAATGGACATTATTCTATAGGTCTGTAATCGATATTTGCGCACAAATCAACCGCTATATAGGCTGCTTGTCAAAAGCTCACACGCTCCAGTGGCAATACCTGATAGCTTGCCGGATGTGATATCTGCGGAAGGTGGGACATCTATATCATCAAGGCTGCTGGTGGAGCCACCTGTAGACTTCCCAACTTTCATTGTTTTGGGAAACATGCACATCCATGGAGCTATTATGCAGAGCAAGATGGCAAAGAGCACAAAGCCCGCCCACCATGCCCCAACCCACCTGCAACAGAAGTATATACCATGAAACTTAACATGACGGCTGCAGCTCACTCAGTCTTCAAAGCTTTGACGAATATAATTCTTATTAAATATTTTGAGAGGACCAATAGAAATGTGTTGGTGGTCTCTCTACATATCGCTCTAAAGGGCTTAATGTTTTTAGCTTCACCCATACAAAATTGATGAGAGGTCTTTGTCAGTCTTGCAGCGGAAAAATTATCTTCAGACACGAATCTGGCTAAAACAACGGGACACAACAAAGCGTTATCAGCTTTTATGTACTTGTAGATCAAAAAGTTTGCTAGATAAACAGTTAATGGTAAGTTAGTGGCCTTATTGTAGATTCTAAAAATCAACACAGTAAATAACTAAGCACTTGAAACATAACCTATCATATGACATCACCATTACTTATTATTGGTGATCAGAAAGTGCCACTCACGTTTCATACCACTATCTCAAGGAAATACACAGCGGATGATTTATGTTTACAGCAGCGTAAAAGCAAGAGCGTCTAAAGAACATGAATCTAGAAAATTCCTTGCCTAAAATATCGACCAGCTAAGCTGATTGAGCTGAATAATGATGATGAAATATTCACGGTTCGTGAGCAAAGAAACGCTTTTAATCGATTCATGCCAAACCGCGTGGACTATGTTAGACAATGTTTCCTATTGAATGGATGTTAGTCAAATCAATACTAACTTGAAACAAGAAGGCTTCTCAGATTGTAAAATACCAAACTCAAATGAGCACAGATATTCTTATTTCTTTTAACATAATATAATTAATAATATAAATAATAGCTCTAGTTGGATATTACTGTTGTACTGTAATATATTTATTATAGCCCTAGTTTTATATTACTGTTGTACTATAATATAGGTAATATAGCCCTAGTTGTATATTACGCAAATACTGGCTTTAAAAAGGTCTGTGGGAAGATGAATAGTTTTGTAACAAGAAACCTGCATTCGATCAATTCATCTCTTCAATGCCATTCACGCTTCATATTTTAAAACTCTCTGAAAGATAGTAAGATTTAATCTACTGCCAGCTTTGTAATAGACCATGTTTCCCATAAGGATGAAAACAAACAGCTTGCCTGTCTTTATCGCCGGGTGTGATATCAAACTGCTTTGGAAGGTATCCGGTGAAGCTGTCAATATACACCACGAGCATACCAGAGCCCACACCAAACCCGAGGACAGCTCCAACTATGGATGCAGCGTAAACAAATGCTAAAAGAACACAACAATAAACAGCGATGTAACGAAAAATAAGTAAAAAGGCACACGGCCCTTACTAGTACAGAAATATATTTTCTCATGTCGCGTTATGCAATTGCTCTTTCTTGCGTATTGAATGTTCAAGCTAGCTAAAAAAAATTGAAGCAGCTGTTGGTATGAAAGCCGCTATAGACAAACCTTATTCAAGATTACAGTTGAACATGTCTTTTGCTGCTGTGGGCTGCAGAACTAACACAGATATAAACTTGGTTTAAACACAAATATATCTGTGTTTAAACCAAGAATGCTAAAACTTTCTGTTAACATTAGTTCTGCAGCCCACAGCAGCAGAAGACATGTGCAACTCTATATATACTCGTGTAACCAGTGGTAACAATATTACACGCGTATCACTGCGGAAAGGCAAACACAATTTTTAAGAAGTTTTTATCAAAAATCGTAACTAACGTAAAGCCTTACCGATGTATTGAACAGAAGTCTTTTTCTTTACGATGTTATCAATATATGACAAGCCAATGGTAAGAATCGGAGAGCTACCGATGCCGATAAGGATCTGAGCGATAATAAATATGGCGATATATGGCACATTTTGTGAACCCGTCCTTGAAATGCATTCGCTAGATTCTGTCTCCATCGAAGAATTTGCATAACAAAGTTTTGTAACATTGCCATCCTTGTGAATACCATCCTTTATCAGTTGTTCTGAATAAGATTCGGTCACAAAATGTGGGATGCTAAATGTAGCGGAGCCCACGGCAATGATAACTGTGCCCCATCCGAGAATCAATGGAATATGGCCATTATGTCCGAGGTAGCTTACGAGAATTACGGAGATGGTAGCTCCAATCTCATATGAACTAACTATGAGTCCAGACATTGAGCTGTCTAACTGGAATCGCTCTTCTATAGTGGTGATAACAGCAGGCAAGTATGCTGCCGCGATAGCGCCATTAACGCACGCAAGAATGGACAAAGCGCATGTGAAAACTTTAATACTCTGAACACAGCCTAGACGGCAGCTGCCAAAATGACTGTCCTCGGAGGGAGCGAGATCAACAATTCTTGCAGTGCTGTTGGTTATGCTAAGGTCGGCTATGCTACCCTCAGCCATGGTAGCAGATGGCAGGTGATATTTGGGAGACGTATGATTACGTTCCAGATTTTGCCTTTCAGTTCTTTTCACACAAAGAAATAATCAGGCTGGTAAATGACTTGCTTTATATAACACTAGCCGCTGTTATTCAGCTCAATCTACAAACAAAATATCTAGGATCAATAAATGAGCAGCTATTGGTGGTGGTAGATAAAGAATAATGCTTTGTCACCATAATCAATCGGCCTATGTGCAAAACTTATTCTCAAAATAGCCTTCTATGCTTCCCAACAAACTGAAGCAATATTACAAATTCATAAATACAGCTCTACCGCAACACAATGTCATGCATAAAATTTAAATCATTATATGCTTAAAGAGCTCAAGTTTAGAGATCATAGCAAAACGATAACCAACATAGCTTTAGTGAATATTTGCCATTGTCACTAGCACTGGATGATGCGACCTCGATGGTTGTGAAAGTCCCGCTAGGTCTGTTACATGTGATTAATGGTGATGAAAAGGAAACGGTGAGTGCAAGGATACCGAAGGTTAGCGTAGAGTGATACAAACTGACACCTTTATTCATGCTCATCCAATCAATTACATAGCAATCAATATGTATGCGTTGAGCTGTAAAAAGCATTCAACCTAGCCTATCAATAATATTGGCGTGTGTACAGTTTAATACATTAATAGAAACATACTATCAAGCTGAACCCTTTTTGTTTTTTTCATACATTTAGCAAACAATGCATTTTAGAATATTTTTTTAGATGGATTAGTGAAAAGATGCAGGTACACTGAACTTCATAAACTGTGTCTGTCATTATTATCATTTAATCGGCCTATCTAATGTTATTCCCAGATAACACTTCCGAGCATTTTTTAAATAAAAGGTTTGCAAGAAAGTGTGATTAAATGAAGAGAGTGGAAAATCAATTAGAGAACTTTTCAACAACATGACCATTAATTTCATATAAGATGTTGTTTTGAAGGTTTGATGCTTCATTTGTAAAGTGCATACAGTGCTTTAGCTACTACGTCAAAAGGCTATGCACAATTATTATTCTCATAACTCCATCAAAGTATTTTTATACTTTTAGTATTCTATGGTTTAGGCGTATTTTCCCAATTGAACTAAATCTTACTGTTTAGTTTGGCGTCATAACATTTAACGGAAACTTGCAGCATGGATAAACAACAACTAGATTTCAACATTTTTGCATAGTAGGTATTCAATACACTAATTTAGAATGACTCCAGAATGTTGTGCAATTAAACACTCGCATTCAGATGTGTTAAAATTAAATAAAAAATAAACATCGAGGGTTCCCTTCAAACGTGGAAAGGTTCAACAATTTTTATTAAGGTGAGTAAACTTGACGAAAAGCCTAAAATGTTTAAATGAGCACCACAAATTAGCCTACAAATAAACAAATTATTGTTTAAAATACAACTAAAATAATAGAGCAATTGCCTACCTCACGTTTTGAACGCGTTTCAATAATCATGGAATAATGAAAATTTAACACTCAGTAAATGCATTTCAAAAACTTGATTTTAAAATAGAACTTTGTAAAATAAAACTGATATAACAATGTGAAATAGCAAACCATTCTAAAAGCCAGAGAACGCTTCAAAATATGTAAACATGAAACAGCAAACACCCTGAGCATAGTGATCTCAACTGTTAACACGTTAGCAAACGAAACTATTGAGTTTAACTGACAAACTAAGTAAACCTATACTTACAGCAAAAATTCTGTTGATGATTTAAAATATAAAATCTCATTAACAGTCAAAAAGTTTAACAAGCAAATGGCACGTTTACTCTAAGCGCGAATTACCGCATAAATAACGATCGTGTGGGCCTTCCCTGTATAAAGCAGAAAACTGGACTCGATTACGTAAACAAAACTATTCTTGTATCCGGTGTTAAGGAAATGATCTCTCAAACTAATACTGTTATTGTGAACGATTAGCTTTTCAGACGACAATGAGTAGTCTGAAGCAGGATCTCAAGCTTTATAAGCGACTCATTTGCGCTCATTGTGAAAGTTGAAAGCATTTTATTTCACAGAGATTCCTTAGAGATTTTTATTGAACATTTGTTATTATCATGGTGACTACTCACGTTTAATTATTTCTGTAAATCTAGCAAGTATATCGGACAGCATCCAACAGCAGAGACAGGTGCTATCCGAGGTTGACTGAATAGGTGAGGTACGCCTAGCGCATCTGTACACAGCCATATTGATAGTTTACATAGATTATTGAACATAAAATCATATGCGATACTGCAGATGTGGTAACTATTATTTACACAGCACTTGAGTAATTGAGAAGAAATTTCAAATCGGTTTGTAATTACTATTACGTTCAAATTAAATCTTAAATAAGGTAAAGACCATAGAGAGATGTGTATACAATGTCATTTAATGTACACAAATAGGATGTATAGAACATTAGATTTTATTTTTAGGTTTTTCAAATAAATCATTCAAAGAAACTTTGGCATGAGCTCCTTGCCCAGATCAAGTGAAGGCAGTTCCACAACAGAGACTTGTACTGTAGAAGCTCACAATCTTTTAAATGATGAAGGCACTGCTCATACGGCTGACTGTGATTTACATCACTCTAATGGATCAATTAGCAATCGAGACTCTGGCATACAGGATGGTGAATCGACAGAACCTCAAGCCCATGTTGAATACGGAAAATGCTTTCACAGTGACAAAGATGATGTTGTATTAGACTTAGCTCAAGCCTGGCCTCGACGTGGCTCAGGAATAAGTGCAAATTCTATGCGAACTTCATCGACTATGGAAATAGACCCTAAGGATGAAGTATGCGGCTGGGGACCATTTAGTCCCAAATTATGTCAACGATTTCGCAATCCTCGATGGGTTCTTGTTTGGCTTAGTCTGGCCGGTGTCTGTCAAGTAAGTACTGTCCATATTTTTATATTGCTTGTATTCAAGTCTATTAATTTTTAAAAGAAGAATGGATAATCAACGCCAATAAAATACTATACTAGTAAAATTACCATAAGTTAAAGATTTACCAAATATATATATTTACCTAAAATATACTGTTTGCAACTGCAGGGTTTCAGAAAATTGAATATTTGCGATTATGTGCATATTCAGTTTGTGTTTGAGTTGACAATGTCAACAACTATTTTTAAAAACCTGATCAGACATGAAATTATAAAAAAGGAGAATAAATGAAACAGTAAATTTGTCTCCTTTCGAGAAAAAGTTATGATGCATGCGATCATTAAGAATAGTTACATCCTAAGATTGTCCGATATCATTGTGATACTCCTGTGAACCATGTATGGGTGTGAAATTGTACAAATAATTCTGGCGCCAGCTCACCCTATATGCAATTAATTTGAATGTCGTTAAAGTGGTTGCAGTTGTACCTCCAAGATTATTGTGAAACATTCTTTTCTAGTTGCTCCCTGTTTTAAACCTCCCCATAGTAATAGCCTGTAACTGGAGTTATCATCTCGACTCATAGGAAAATTCTAGAAACTGCTATTTTAGGCTGTAAATATGAAATCAACATTTGTCCAACCAGACCTCGGTACTCTCTGTAGGCTAACTGACTATCAGAGGCATACCCTATATACGTTTGACGGCTTGACGGCGAGCTAGTATCCTTTAGATTGGCTTGTGGTATGGCTGCATCTATTTGCATGCAACAAATCAACAGAATTGTTTGACATTTTCGGTTAGAAATGAAGATCTGATATACTGGTAGGGTCATAGTTCAAAAACATGCTGGCTTGCATAAAGAGAGTACTCTAGTGTGAATTCACTTGTTGGCATTGCCTGAGCCACTTAACATTTTGCCAAACATAATACTAGCTGCCGTAGGCTCGGTAACCTCAGATATGCTCATATGACCCCACGAACTTGTTTATATCAGCCTTGTTTATATCAGACTTGGTGTCCAGCTCATGCATACCAAGTTAGCTATAATTGATGCTATGATTGAAGAGCTCCACAATTATAAACACCATTAAGTCAGATTTCGGAAAAATGTGTTATATAACATTTAAACACTATTTTATGCAAATTTCTACACAAATTTCTTATATCAGAAGTGCTCAGGTCAACAAAGCACTTGTAACATGAAAAAGTGTATGGAAAACTTTCTTGTTCATGTCGAAGACGGAGTTTACATTTTACAAGTTTAGGTTTTTTGTTGTATTTTAAGTTGCGTTTTAAAAAAAAAGTGTTCTGAACATCTTTGACCCTGAGCTCTTCAGTTGCTTTTTAATCAGCATTTGGTAACGTCACATTTGGCATTCACCACTGTAAAAAGCTCTATGATTTCCTCAAGAATGCATTAAGAAAATGTGCTGCTGCACCAAAACTTGCGGCAGCCCAGACCTCTCATTGTTCTCCAGATATTCAAAAGACTTAACTTGCTAAATATTGCCGAAGCTTCAATAACGCTAATTTGTGAAAACATTTTGTAGGGTATGATTGTGAATGGATTTGTGCTTACTAGCATCAGCACCCTAGAGAGAAGGTTTGATTTGAAGAGTTCTGAAACGGGGCTGATAGCCAGTGGGTATGACCTGGCCTTCCTGGTCTGCCTGATACCCGTATCATACTTGGGTGGCGTAAAGAGAAAACCACACTGGCTTGGCATCGGAGTACTGATAATGGGTCTTGGCTCCATTGTGTTTATTCTGCCTCATTTTACCACAGGTATTCGTTAGTGCTTGTACGCTTGAACATATTATAGTAAAACAACATCTCTTGGCAATACCCTAAAGGCTGCTTTACACTATATCGCATATCTCGGCATTGATGCCATAATACTTTGGTGATCGTCGGCAATAACAATGTTCACACTATCATAAACCCTCTGCGTTTACATCAGCAAATACTCTGTGACGTAAGGTTCTAATTTTTATTTTCTATTTTTCACGAACAAACCCCTTTGTTTTTGTGAGTTCGAGTCAAATACAACCCTCGCAGCGACTATCATGAGTGGAAATAAATATATCACACTATCCGCGACTGCTGATTAATATCGTCGAAATGGTTCCCATTATACAGGCGGTCGTCGATGCTCGGCAAAATATCAGGAAAGTCTGACAGCTGCAAACTTTCCCGACGTATCCGCATTGCTTCGTCGATGATATCGGCTCCCTGTTCACATAATCGGCGACACTGACATACAGCTATATAGTGTGGACAACAACAACAAGCTGATATTCTTGCCGTTATATAAAAATGTAGCGATGAGGTGAGCCTTCGTCTTCCATCCCTGAATCTTTTCTATATTTTTGTAGAATACAATTATATTCGCTAAGATAATTAAAAACCTGCTGAAAAAAGTGTTTTTTTATGTTGCTTTCCGCTGAGGTAGTATGTATCTCAGATATCTATCCACCATTGCTATATTTATCTATCTGTAATTACTGCTATCAACAACAACCAGGGTTTCTTATCTTGTCTAGGAGCATCGCAATTAATGTTATCTTCATTCTAGAGCTAAAGAGATTATAGAAATCAGACCCATGGGGCTTGTAAGTAGGAAATCAGTGTATAGCTTGTTCAGTTATTTCATATTAGTTGCCTTTCATGAGCCTGTTTTCTCCCTGGAGGGCGCTGCAAGGTAGCCAGTATGTTCAATTACGGCCATGATTTCATTTAAGTTTAAGTAATCGCGGATTTTGCTTGGCATCAAGCAACAGTCATGTTTTAATAACAATTGCTTATGCAAAGAGTTGCGTTTGAGCCAAATTATTCAAGCCATTGTATGCAGTGTGCATTATAATTACATGCCATCTGGTTCTGCGCGCTTACTATTACCATCATGATAACAACTTTACAAAGCTTCTACTTTGAGTTGCTTGTAGTTAGCGAGTCCGGCAGCCCTCATTTCGCAGCTGCTTTCTATCGGTTGAGTATTTGTTATAATATGTCAGCCTCTAGGCTTGGAGCCGTCTCACCCGATGTACAGTTTATTACTGTCACCATAGTGAGTGCTACCTGCGGCATCCTGTCACATCTGGGCTAGATAGACGCCTCTTCGGTAACTTGACACCGGCACGGACTAGCTAGGCAGCCGGACCCGCAGTCAACCGCATGTTAATTAGTGAGATGAACTCTAGGTTGTGAGGCTGCCCTTCAAATTTCAAGAATTCCATCTCAATCATGGCTGAGTTGTTGCAGCTGAGTCCAGTGAGATGCTTTTATGAGGTAGTCATCGCTTAGCTTAAAATCTTTCATCCTATTTGTAAGCCATTTTAAGTGTACACCTGGTCATGATCACATCAAGCTGCAGATCATTACAAATTAAATTTTTATTACCTTTATGGCAAGAACAAACACTGCTGTTTTTTGACAGTTAAAGCAAACTTTAGTTAGTTTCTTCCTGAATACAGCTATACATATATGTATATGTATACATACATATACAGCTATACATATATATGTATATGCTATGCATGTACACATACATATATGCTGCATATATATATATATATATATATATATATACATATACATATATATATATATATATGTATATATATATACATATATATATATATGTATATATATGAGAAATGATGAGATTCGCTGGTATGCTGTCGCATGGGCTAGCAGATTTCTCCATACATGCCATACATGTACAATGTGAAGTTATTTTATTAATATGATGTTCCCGTTGCTCAACTTGTAGACTTGTATCAGCCAACGAGCAGTAGCGCTAAGGAGACGTGTATGAGAGGCTCCAACTCATCCATTCCAGAGGAAATCTGTGGTAGCGGTCTCCTCAACAGATATAAATATGTGTTTATATTTGGGCAAATGTTGCATGGCATGGGCGCCACTCCTCTTTACACACTCGGTGTGTCGTATCTCGACGACAACCTTTTGCCTAGTACTACCTCTCTCTATGTCGGTGAGTTGAACAAATGCATTTCATGCAAGCATACCGATATACCAAACTCACCATCTCTTTTGGTTTACATCCTTCGCTATTTCGCTGCTCGCCTTTTCTGGTTTCAGGACACGATTAAAGATGTTTGTTAAAAAATTAAAAATAAAAAGAAAATTTATTAAAACATACATAAAATACATTTATAAACACGTGACTTCCTTCACACAACAACACAGTTAATCACAAGTACGAATATTCAGACCAGAGGAAGTCTGAACTCCGCTCGTACTATGTAAGTGCATTCTCTGGCTTAATATACTGGGAATAAAGTTGATATATAAACCGAAAGTTAATCAAGATAATGTCAGTTTGCTTATCTATTATATATGAAATAAATACAATGTGTTTAGAAACCAGTTTAAGTGTTCTGGTGTTACAATTTGGCTCATACATTCACTTTAAAAATTAGTTTCTATTTCATTGATTTTCACTTATTACGGGTGTGGCGTAGGAGGCTGGTACCCATTAACCCAGTAAGTGAAGAAATACTGTGTCATGTCATCCTCACTGTTGCAGCCTGGTGAAAATAATGTTTGCCTAACTTTTTCTTAATTGGCTTTGAACAGTTTTCCATACTTTGAATACGGTATTAAGGTCGGCAAGGTTAGCGCTTGTGTTGAAATTAACCAATTCTCTCCATGTCCAACACCCGTTTCTCACTATGTCCAACACCCATTTCTCTCCATGTCCAACACCCGTTTCTCTCCATGTTCAACACCCGTTTCTCTCCATGTCCAACACCCGTTTCTCTCCATGTCCAACACCCGTTTCTCACTATGTCTCAATCAAAGGGTGTATTTATGTACATTCATGTGAAGTTTCCAGTCTATAAACATTGTCAGACTTGATTGGTATACGCTGGTACGTGTCTACTTGGCACACATCTGAAAGGTTATCATCATAGTTCAGCGATGATGTCTAGCCCTTGAATGCCTGATATCTCATGTTCTGTGCCTACTTGGGCAGGTATCTGTCCTCATCTATTCTCAAATGCTTCACAGTTTCTATTGTAACTGTTGACAAGAGCTTGAGGTGTTTGTGTTGGCTATTAGGTGATAACAGTATTTCAGTCTTTCCGCTGTCTTCACACCATTTGTGCCATCCTCACAGGGCTAATGTTGCTCCCATGTCCTCAACTGATAACTTGTATCAGTATTTATGCATGGAATACTGGGTGACCGCTAGTGATTGTGCAGCGCATACATTGGCTCGCGTATGCCTCGGTCAATCTTCTGTTTATATAGCATTTGTTTTTGTTTATTCAAGATGACAACTTATCTCCAGTCTATTCTTGTCTATTTTGAATGGAACAATCGTAAATATTCCTTTACAGATAGGCTAATATATGGGTTGCAATTGTCGAAGGCTTTAAGAATGATGTAAGGTCCCGTTCATTCACTAATAATACTAACATACTAGCTGAAGAGGCTTTTAATGATGAACTTTTTGTTTAATTGCAGCCATCTTTTATTCCCTCTCCATACTTGGCCCGGCTGTTGGTTTCTTATTGGGCGGAGTCTTTCTCAATATTTACACGGATGCTGCCTCTATCGATGTTGATCAGTAGGTGTTTCTACCTTGTTTAATATAAGGAAGCCATTAGGTGTTAGGATTACACGTGTATATGTCTGTTATGCTCAGTATTGATGGGAATCGTCTGTAAACATGGCTTTGTTTGCAGAAGAAGTCACGTAATTTACATATTTATGGAGATTCATATTCGTAAAATAATCCTGTTAACCTTTCAGTTGGACACAGTTGAGAGCGTATGGCCTCGGGCTGTGCTTGTTCAGCAAGATCAACTGGTGTGAAACATTTGTATAAGCCATTGTCCGGGACACAATTTTTATCTGCAAAAAGTTGATAGATTAGACAATCTATAAAAATATAGTCATGGGGTCATCGTGCCAGCAAAGATTGACATGAAGTAGATTGATACAATTATTTCGACACCATTTCGTGTCAAGAGAATGTTGCTTATAGAAGAAAGTTGGCCTTGAAAGTGTGACTTTATTGTACCATAAAACTATTTGTATTGTCGCATAGCAATAAATATGGCCGAAAATTTGTCGGCACGTTAGGAAACATTTTTAAGCAATAAAGTGTTTTGTTATACGAGATAAAACTAGAAACAAATAAAAGAAGACAATGCATATAATTTCTGAAGTCTGCAATTTATGTATCCAACCTTGACATGCAGTTGGGGTGACCACTACAAATATTGCTTCAACGTTTATTAGAACACAGAATGTGATGTCTTGGATTGAATTTAAACCATAACTGTCACGTACAACTTTTATCATATTATATAGGGGAATCAGTCACGCTGATTCCGATTTTGTACTCAAAATAAATATTGGTCCACTAACCTTCAGAGTCATTTAGGCTTTTTTAAAGCGTTTCAATATCCGTTTCGAAAACAACACAATCGGCATTACAAGCTCCGCCCATAAATATGTGACGAAACCTAGCTTTTTCAGGAACGGAAGTTAGGAATGTTTAGTCCGATTTAGAATAATAGAGATGGGTGTCTTAAAACCCATTATTATCTAAATCCAGCCTGTAAAATAATCTCAGTCTTTTATGAAAGTTATATGAACTATTTAAAATTGCTCGTAGCTTGTTACATGATGTTTAAATAGGCTGAACGCTAAGAAAAATGAGCTCAAAAAGCGCGGTTTTATCACAAGCTAGCGTTTTTATCGCTCTTTTTTAAATATGCATTGTTGAATAGCTTATCTACCTTTAAAAAAATACTGAGATTATTTTTAAGGCTGAATTTAGATATTAATGGATTTTAAAACACCCATCTCTATTATTCTAAATCGGTCTAAACATCCCTACGTAACTTCTGTTCCTAAAAAGCTAGGTAACATCTCGTATTTATGGGCGGAGCTTGTTGTGCTGATCGTGTTGTTTTCGAGACCGATACTAAAACGCTGTAAAAAAGCCTTCATTACTCTGAAAGTTAGTGAACTAATCTTTATTTTGAGTACAAAATCGGAATCAGCGTGTCTGATTTACTTAGCTAATCCGATAAAAGTTGTTCGTGACAGTTATGGTTTAAAGGCCAATATTATAGAGTGTCATTGACCAACTGACCCTTATCATGCCTTTACACTTTTCAAGGTCTATATTTTATATTTTAGAAGGTCAAATTTGTGCTATAGACAGTGGCTTATGTTGGCGCTACCTTGCAGAACTTTTATCTGGTTCAGGGGATGGTAGTACATACTTGGTTCATTAGTGACCAAGTCACTCTAGTCACTGAATCACTAGTGAAGGAGTCATTCTCGTGACCGAGTTGCTATAGTGACTGAGTTGCTCTAGTGACTGAGTTGTTCTAGTGACCGAGTTACTCTAGTGACCGAGTTACTCTAGTGACCGAGTTACTCTAGTGACCGAGTTACTCTAGTGACATAGTTACTCTAGTGACCGAGTTATTCTAGTGACCGAGTTACTCTAGTGACCGAGTTACTCTAGTGACTTAGTTACTCTAGTGACATAGTTACTCTAGTGACCGAGTTGCTCTCGTGACCGAGGTACTCTAGTGACCGAGTTAGTCATCTTATTTCTAATAGAATCAAATTTCTACAAAAAAAGTTAATTTGTTCCACGATTTGCTTCATGTTCTGAAACTGTGGTATGTTGGAGCAAATATTTTAATTCTAATATTTTCCCTCACTTGTATCATCTTTTAAAAGTGCAATTATAAATACTGGGAGTAATTAAACTGAATACATTATATAAAATGATGTAATAACTAAATATAATAAACCAAGTTATGCATAGAGAATTCGCAAAGTGCCAAGTATTAGTAAAAATGTGTCCTTTCATGTTATTTTACTTTAGAGACATGAAGACAGAAGTGTAGATTCGGTAATGCATAGTTTTAATGGTAGGGATGGTGGAAGAGATATCTTGTGTAAGCTACTCGAACATGAACTAGGGAAGTTTAACCTAACGTAGCTTATATAGTTTTGCTATTTTTTGTGTTTTATTTTCAAGTTTTGGAGTTCACTTTCATTTACAAAATCGATGTTTGGAAACACTTTGAAAGTCACGTGTTGAGAATTTTTTCATGCGTAAAATCAAATGTTTGCTCAAACCTCACACTACATATGTCGGATAATTGGTATTTTAATGTGCCGGTAAGTAGTAGCTTGTAACTGTAGTTAAACTCAGTGACTTGAGAATCATTATCAACTTTAACACAGCTGACGTGTCTCATATTTTAGCCTATATTAAAACTAAGTTAATATTTGTCCTTCAGTTGATGGTGCAATCTAATGCTGCTTACGGCATTTCTGTTGCTGCCTGTGTAATGCTGCACACATAGTTTATTCTTTGTGTGCATATCTACTGAAGCAGTAGGAAAAATCTAACAACGATAGTTTGCCTACCTGCGGTCATAGTATTTGACCCCTAGCAACAAATATGCTACCTCTCAACCTATAAAATAAAAACCCTGTTAACTAACAGGAGTTTATGAGTGTCAGGTAAGCGTGTCATGTAACAAATTATTTGGGTTGTAGTACCACCCACTATATAGTATGTTAAATAATAATTGCATTGCCCAGTAATTCTGGCCAGACTCAAATACTCTTCCTCTCAAGGATGATCACTGCTTTCCATTGTTATATTTACTGTTTAGGGGACCCAGTTGGGAACTTTTCAAGGAGGAAAGCTTTTTAAGAATAAGTTTTTCTGTCAAACTCGGCATGAATTGTTAAACTCAATTTGAGAGCCGAATTATTTCAACCCAAGGTTGAAATAAAACATTGAGTAACAGGTCAAACCTTCATATATAACTATACATGTTTCCTTGTTTGGATACTTACACAACATTCATAAAGCCATTTCATTTTCAGTTTCAGCACAAAATGAAACGTAATTCTGATGAACTGGAGAGGGTTCCTGATTTGTAGTATGAAACAAGCCAGAAAAATACTAACGCATCTAACATTTTATATGCATCCAGGACTAAGTCTATGATATTTACAATATGAACAGTTTTATTACTAATTGTGTGGACAACTCCTATCGTTTACGTTGAGTGCCCGTGTAAGCTTTTGTTAATTTTATAGTTCCTCTGAGGTGTGGTGTTTGAGATGGCCCTGAACGGTCTGTGTAACAATGGTAACTTCTGGTCTTGTCACCTCTGGTCTAGGTAACAAGTTAGTCTTGTTACAGCCCTGTTTGTGCACTCAAAGTGTCTTTATTTTCTGATTTGTACATAAAACATCCCCACAGGTTGCAGCTCAGTCCGAGTAACCCAAAATGGGTTGGAGCCTGGTGGATCGGGTTCATCTTCGCCGCTGCTCTCTGCTTTATTGGCTCAGTTGGACTTGGTGGATTTCCCAAATACCTTCCAGGAAGAAAATCAGTTCTCAAATTGAAGGTGAGTGAATACTGGTGACAAGTTGCTGAGGTCTGTCAGCATCATTAATGTATCAACTATGAGAATGAAGCATTTCATATAATTTTAACTTTCCAGCAGAAAGAGTAACTCAATTCACATTTTAAACGATAGCGATCTTGTCACCTCTCTACGCCAAACACTTATTAAATTTGCATTATTTTATAACAAAATGTTTATGATATATTAAAAATATTGTGATGTTGATATAAATATACTTTTGAATGAGTGAAAGTTGTATTTGTGAACTTTAAATGGTTAATTAGAAGGAACATTTTGATCTCTTGAAGGTTCGATGCATTATACAGGGTATCATATATAGCTAACCTCATTTACTCTCATTTAGTGATGTTGTGTCTGCAGAGTGGATTACATGAGTAGTATTATATCTGAGTGACTACTGCATCATAGTAACTATTAATGACTCCTGTATCATAGTAACTAATAGTGACTCCTGTATCAGATTAACTAATAGTGACTCCTGTATCATAGTAACTAATAGTGACTCTTGTATCACAGTAACTAATAGTGACTCTTGTATCATAGTAACTAATAGTGACTCCTGTATCATAGTAACTAATAGTGACTCCTGTATCATAGTAACTAATAGTGACTCCTGTATCATAGTAACTAATAGTGACTCCTGTATCATAGTAACTATTAGTGACTCCTGTATCATAGTAACTAATAGTGACTCCTGTATCATAGTAACTAATAGTGACTCCTGTATCAGATTAACTAATAGTGACTCATGTATCATAGTAACTAATAGTGACTCTTGTATCATAGTAACTATTAGTGACTCCTGTATCATAGTAACTATTAGTGACTCCTGTATCATAGTAACTATTAATTACTGTGTCCCATTGCTTGTGAGCTAACCTATTGTAACACCTTTAATGATAGCATGAAGTAAGTGGTGAAACTGCGATAGAACTTTTTAATGACTGATATATTCAGAAGTTTGTGATTGCGAAAGCTTGTTGTCTGTGCCGCGGTGCCATGTCATATTGTCGGGTGCAGCTGCAGATCAAGTAAAATCTGCATAAATCTAATTTAAGAAAGATTTATCCTGCATCAGGTTATTGCCATGACCAATTACTAGGGTAGTGTGACAGCAATTACTAAGGCCCTGCTGCCTGTATGAATTATTGGCTCTAAATTCTTTGAGCGAGAATGTTGTTAAAACATGTGACTGAATTATCTTGGAACTTAGCACACCTTTCACGCCTATGCATGTGACTCTTTTTTCTCTGGTTGACAAGAGCTTTACTTAGCATAAATTAGTATGTGTAACACGAGGTGAGCATTGCTGCCAAGGTGCTAGCCGTATGATTCCACTCAGCTGACAACATTTAATAATTCATCTTTGATTCATCTCATCAATTACTCACGCCTCCCATGAGCTCTACCGACTGACAGTTGGCAGTGGGAGGCGGCTAGTCGTTTATTACTTGTCATTACTTGTCATTGTGTCATTTATTATCCTGCCATGTATTCAGGTAGCAGCATTAGGTAGTAGCCTTCGCTGGCCCTAGTTTCCTACAGCCCATAGCTGCAGCCCATAGCTGCAGCCCATAGCTGCAGCCCATAGCTGCAGCCCATAGCTGCAGCCCATAGCTGCAGCCCATAGCTGCAGCCCATAGCTGCAGCCCATAGCTGCAGCCCATAGCTGCAGCCCATAGCTGCAGCCCATAGCTGCAGCCCATAGCTGCAGCCCATAGCTGCAGCCCATAGCTGCAGCCCATAGCTGCAGCCCATAGCTGCAGCCCATAGCTGCAGCCCATAGCTGCAGCCCATAGCTGCAGCCCATAGCTGCAGCCCATAGCTGCAGCCCATAGCTGCAGCCCATAGCTGCAGCCCATAGCTGCAGCCCATAGCTGCTGGTGTGCTATGCATCCGTCTCATTATGTATGTATCCCTTATGTTAGTGTATGTACCTTGTAAGAACCGCTCCCGGGAAGGATGTTGCCCAGCCATATTCCTCTCACTGTTATTACATGAAACACTCACTCCTAATGCAACTGCTTGCTGTGTGACAAGAATGCGCAGGTGGCCCATAACAGCCTAAATGGCTTCCGCTAAGTGAAAAGATATGTAGTGCGTGTTTTTGCTCTTTAGATTGTAAGGCAGCTTTGTTAACACCTCAAGCAATTTTTCGGCGTAATTGTGTTTCAAAGACCAGATTTCCAGTTTTTATAAAAATTAGTAAAAATGTAGCAGTTGTGTATCCAACTACAATCTTTAATGGTTACAGCAACATATCTTTTTGCCAATCATAAGGTGCGCTTAAAATTTAAAAGTAGCTTTAATTTAAATTTAAAAATTTTAATTATTGGCATAGCTATAGATCTGTTTGTTAGCCCTGAGCAGTTCATGTACAGTAATAATGATAACCGTATGTGTATGTAAGGGGTGGCTACATAGGCAGACGACACGAGTTGTTTCCGTAGCCAACTCGTTGGTCTACATAGCTAGAGAACATAATCTTGATTCCATTTTATTTATTTCCATCTCAATGAGATTTTGAGTGAGAACTACTTTTGAATGACGACACATACACATAATGCATATAACCATTTATATAATATATCCATAGCCCTGTTCCATATTATAGACCAGGATATTCTCGTTTGTGACAGATAGATGAAGGCCACCGCTATTAATTGAAACTGTTCGTGAACCTTTACGATAATTCTTTAGATAATAAAAATTTGTTGACACCTCGAGTTTTTATCTAGTTGGAGTCATTTAAGGAACCAGAACATTTTCGTACTTTGCTGATTTTCATTGACATCATTTTTCTCTTTATCTAAATATAGCTGCACAAATGTCACTGCTAAAACAGATTGTTGATGACCATATTCGATTACTAATATGCTACCAATATTTCAATAACGCCAATGGAAAATCTACCAAGGCCTTTGCATGGCTGAGGTCAAAGCTCATTGGCCAATCCTATTGTCAACATGGCAGATCGTCTAGCAGCATTGGTGTGTGAAGCCACAGAAAATGTCTACTCTATGCAGTGGCTGTAGATTTTGTCGGCATGCGTGGCCAGATCTTAGCATAAGAAGATGCTTTACTGAACACATATGCAGCCGATGTATCACTGCTCAACAGCTTGGAATTCTGGGTATCATGGAGATGGATAAGCGGAAATGTCTAATGTATTGGGTATCGTATAGACTAAGGGAGACGATAGCAATAATAGCAGCTGCATGTTTTTTATGTTAAATATTAGCTCATTCATCTGTTGGCAGGTGTCTGAGGCCCATGCAGACAAGGGCACCTCTGGAGCCTTCAGCGGCAGCCTCAACGAGTTCCCAATAATGCTGAAGAAGCTCCTTTGCAACCCCACATTTGTCTTCATTTCTCTTGCCGGTACCATGGAAGGTATGCTCTACGCTCTCCTATTACAGAGCGTCTGATGCTAAGTCATCGTGCTAAGTCATCGCTGTCATTCTTACGATTGTTGTGACTTTCATATTTATGGTTGTCCATACAAATCAAGGAAGTTGTGATGTCTGGAGATTGCTTGAAAGTCTTTTGTTGTGTTTTAGGACTGTTGCTCAGTGGATTTGCTACATTTGGAATAAAGTTTGTGCAGAACCAGTTTTCAGTCTCTGCGAGCAAAGCCTCGGTGATAGTAGGTAGGCAATTTTGTATCAGACATGTCCGCACACCATCCCGTTTTTTATTAGCTTATATCAAGCCAACCAATCTTCTGTTGCTTGTTTTATAGGATGGCCATTTGGCAGCCGGAGCAAAGTTTTTGATGTCAGAAGGATTGGCCGGACTTAATTTCTTTTAGCAACGCGCAGCCTCGCATTTGATTAGACACCTTCTTATTAGGGGATGCGATATGATACGCGGTTAATCTGCAATATGAAAACAGCGAGTCAGGCGAGCTTTGTCACTCGCAAATGTTTATCGAATGTTTCATTTGCGAAAGATGGAAACGTATTTGCGAATGTCCATGCCATTCGCGATTATTGTGATATTTGAATGATGCGCAAGAAAATGCCGCGTAAGTTATTCCATTTTAAACATTTTACACACTTCAGTCATTCTTATTTTGAAAGCGTGCTGCTAAGTGAGACAGGGGCGCGCTGCTATTTACCTCTAGTGTAGATTTCCTATTTTTTTAACAAAGCACTCGGCTTAATCCGCAACATGTAAATATCCATTAAAACACTTATCACATGGTAACTCAACATGCGCACAACACTTATCACATGGTAACTCAACATGCGCACAACACTTATCACATGGTAACTCAACATGCGCACAACACTTATCGCATGGTAACTCAACATGCGCACAACACTTATCACATGGTAACTCAACATGCGCACAACACTTATCACATGGTAACTCAACATGCGCACAACACTTATCACATGGTAACTCAACATGCGCACAACTACAAATACGCATCATCCGCGCAATAGAAACATATTGCTTCATTTTATTTCCTTACGTAGACCTTATTCAGCCATGATTCAGAATATTTCAAATGGATTGCGTAGCATTAGGACAGGGAATTGCTGGAATAATTTTTAATCTTTAGAGTTTGATTCAGGTTTGTCTGGCCATTTTAGGAACTGTTGGTTGTGTCAGTCGAAATAGGCGCTGGTTTGGTTGCGGTGTGTTACCACTCATTTACTGTCTATATCTACTATACTCGCCAGTGTAATGTCTGTAAAGCCTGTATTACTGCATGCTACAGGTAATCACAGTTTTATATAATAAAAGCAGGAAACAGTTGTGTTTTATCAATAGCCGCTGTTATTAGTTCATCCTGGCTGCAATAGTATTAGCTCATATGGACTTTCGATGTCAAGGTCATTAGCTATCTACGAGCTGACGGAGTTAAAGCCATGGCAGTAGCAAGGTGTATACGCCTCAACATTAATGCAATATTGGCATAGATTTCATTAGAAAATAAGTGTTCAAGAGCCCTTCACTCCTTTCTGCATCTTTACAACTGATAAAATGCATCAACTGCAATACTTATCTTATCCTTGCCACCATTTAGTGAGATGGTAAAATAGAAACCTACAAGTGGCAACAAGTGGTTGAAGTATTTATTGTATATGATCATTTATAGCCTGTGTTCCATGCTTTGTGGTCTCAAAGTGCTAGTCTTCAACTAAATATTAATGGAGACATGCAAGAAATTCCAACAATTCCTTGAGACAATTTAGAATGTCTTGAACCGAGGTCAATTGAGAGGTGGAATGCAAAATATGAATAGGAAGCCCAGCAACTAGTCCAGTGGGCGTGGCCTGTGTGTACTTTGGACTCTCGTATGCAGCCGTGAGCAGGTCGGACAAGGTCAAACTATTCAACACTTCATGTTGCCCTACGTTATTGTTGCTCACTCATTACTGAGCCAAATAGATTGACTCATCCTAGCTCTCTCAACCCGGATATGCCCATCCACACGCTGATGCTAGTGCTCGATAACTTCACCCTTCCCACCATCTGCTTCTATGTTTGTCAGTGTTAGTACTTGTGTTGTTGATCTTATCTGTTTCTACAATGTGTATGTATTTGAGCATCGTGTATTTCCTTCTCAGGGTATTATATCTCCTGCATGTAGGAGCAACGATTGGCAATCGTTGCTCCTACATGCAATTGGAATTGACATCTAATTCAGTCACATGTTTTAACAATATTCTCACTCAAAGAATTTAGAGCCAATAATTCATACAGGCAGCAGGGCCTTAGTAATTGCTGTCACACTACCCTAGTAATTGGTCATGGCAATAACCTGATGCAGGATAAATCTTTCTTAAATTAGATTTATGCAGATTATACTTGATCTGCAGCTGCACCCGACAATATGACACGGCACCGCGGCACAGACAACAAGCTTTCGCAATCACAAACTTCTGAATATATCAGTCATTAAAAAGTTCTATCGCAGTTTCACCACTTACTTCATGCTATCATTAAAGGTGTTACAATAGGTTAGCTCACAAGCAATGGGACACAGTTTGGTTGCTGTGAATATGAAATTGGTAGATATCTAGCTTGAAGGCGCGTGGGTATATAGACAGCATGACCATATTTGGTATGTTTCTCATCTAGGGGCAATAGTTGTACCTGCTGGAGGTGGTGGGACCTTCCTAGGAGGCTGGATTATTAAACATAAGGACCTCAAGCTACGGAGCATTGTACGACTTTGCACAGTGTTTGCCGCTGTGTCTTTCTTCCTATGCCTTGGGTACCTCATCCAGTGCAAAGGCTCGTCTATTGCTGGAGTTAACTATCCTTACAAGGGAGAGTGAGTATCACTCGAATTATCCCTGAGCATGTACCGACATCACGGCTCACCATATTTATCAAATTTTAGTTTTTTCGCTGCCATGTGTGGAAATAAAAGCAGCCCTGAACTTACAGTACTTTAGAAGAAGGCTCAATAAGTTTATCTGCCTCAAAGTATTTTAGAATTTTGTATATGTTTAAAAGACAATCGTGTGATAAGTTACCTCATAACTCATCATTAGATAGCTTCCAATCTTTACAGTAATTAATAATTGCATAAACATGACTTCATCGCATCAAAATATGTAACGAAAAAAATAAGTTGCGTCATAAAACAAAATGTAATTCATATTTACGCATATTTTACTCCATTTTGTTGTCACATTGCCTAACCAAGTTTAAAGCCCATCCTGCAATAGTTCTTCACACTGTTAGTTTTATCAATTTGTAGCTGAAGAGCATAACCTATGATTGCTGCTGTCAGCAACGCTGTACCACCTAACCTTGCACTTCATGCTGGTTCATGAATAAGATAATCACAAAGTGTATTGTTGGCAGTAGTTGTATGATGAACTAATTTAATAACAAACTTGTATATGAGATGGAGGCTAATGAGAACCTCATCTTCTAGTGCAGGACTCTGATTACATGTGAGTGATGATAGCTAGTAGTGAAATTATGTAAATATCATTTAGAGATATGTAAGGCGCACAAAAATGGAATAAAAAAATGATAAAGTTTAGATGTTTGAGAAATGCTTGCTGTGATGACAGTATGTAGAAAGTGCTCTTCCTTGCTATAGGAATGTCGTAGACCTGAATGCCAATTGTAATATGGACTGCCTTTGCTCCAAGGAGCGGTACAACCCGGTATGCGGTGCTGATTCAGTTCTCTATTTCTCCGCCTGCCATGCCGGCTGCCTTAGCTCTGGCTCTCTCGTAGATTCTAAAGATAATTCGCAATCCAGGGTATGTAGCTTCCTTTAGCGCTTGTGATGTTTGATATTTTCGATGCTTTCACATATTGAAACTGACTACTGTTGAATATTTGTAAGCTATGACACTGTGTCTGGGCATGAAGGTGGAAGGAAGAGTCCTTCAACCTTCATGCCCAGACACAGTGTCATAGCTTACAAATATTGCATTACAATATACCGTAAAACTTGTATTTGAATGCCATAGCGCTCTATTTTTCAACCTTACCTCTATAGTGGTATTTTATTAGAGGCGCCGCTCAAATAAAGGGTGCGTTGTATTTTTCGAATAGCTCGTCAGAATTTTGGGAAGATAAATTTAACCCTTTTGCGGGCAATGATAATGTCACCTATATTTTGCGCTCTCCTTCGGACAGAGCGACATTACCTTTTTCAGATATAAGAAATATGCAATAAATTACCTACAACTCATCATAGATATCTAAATATGTTTTGGAAAGCTGAGAGATATCTCTACCAGTTGATATTGCTTGCAATTAACCTACGATGATCTTATAGCCCGCATTGCAATTTCTAGGAGCTTCCAATTTTTTATTTAATTATTTTAAATTTAAGGCATGTTTTTATTTTATAACTATATTTAACAATGTTGTATTAAAGCTCATCGGGCTCATTAGTATGTTTGTTACAGTTTGCGGCCAACACTGGCTTTTTAAGTGCAAAAGAAGATGAGTTATGAGCCTTGATCTATAAAAAGCCGATTTTAGATGATAGTGTCAATGATGCTATTAAATAATATGTTATACATCTGCAAATTTATAAGTTATAATAATAATCTATTAAATGCTACAAATATATATATTAAAAAACAAACGGCATAAACAAACCATATTAATAATACATGCAGAAACAAAAATTAACATGTTTTAAACAAAAATATTTGCATCGTTTGCTTGGTCAGTTGCATTCCGATTGTCGCTGTCGTTTGTACCCATATCGTCTTCTGCTGGCTGTTCAATACCTTCCACAGTGTCTTCTGACCTCAAATCGTTTTCTGCACTGCTGAACTAGTCGATATTAGCATTCAAACACTTTGTAGCAGTGCAAAACTTTTATTTTTCACCGTCGAGAATACTCACATAAATAACGAAAAACTTAACCCGAGTGACACGGTTTGCAAGCTAAGCGTGCTAACCATGAGTGTTAGTCTCAAAATACTAGTACAGATTCCATCGCAATTGCTAAATGGTTTTTCACATGCGTCGAAGTATGAAAACCGCATTAAACAAAGAACTATATTAGCCTCATACATATATGAATTATTTCTTTGGAGTTGCTCTAATGTTGAAAAAAAAACGTAAAGCTTTCAAGTTGAAAACGGATTCTGATACGAACAGCAACGCCGGAAGAATCAGTTGCAAATGATGTTACCGAGTCTTTAGTTACGTGTATGAACACTTTTCTAATGATCATTTGCTATTATGGGTTCGTAATGATCAAAGAGTGTCAAAGTGCCAGTCAAATAGAGGTTTTATGGTATATTTTATGTAGATTTTAAATACATTTTAAAAGACTATGTGTCAGTCTACTAAATAGGTGAGCAAATGTAACCGAGATCTCATGACATTGTGTTGGTATGTTCAATCGACCAGTTTACCAGTAATATATTTAAATAATTGTTTTTAGTATAGGCATGTGATTTCTGAGATGCATGTTCAAGATAAAATATACTTATTTATTTTGGTTTGCTCATTTCCAATGCTTTTTGCTGCAATGATGATTAGATGATCGCTTGTGACAGCGCAGTTTGTCAATTGTTTCATTATTTTAGTGGTATGGAAGTTGCAGTTGTATAGACCCAACGATGGTGTTCAATGCATCTATTGAATATCAGGCAAAAGAGGGCCAATGTGACAGTGACTGTGAACTGTTACCTGTCTTTTTGCTCTTTTTCTTTGGAGTTACAGTCTTCACCTTTCTGGCCAGCATGCCTGCCCTCTCTGTTACTCTCAGGTAAATGTGTAAACACTCACAGAGTCACCACTTGACATCCATAACTCCGTTCTACTGTCTAGTTTTATAGTTACTTGGCTTAATCGTGAAATAGTTATTCAACTTTTGATTACCTATCGATTGCCTTCAGTTTGCCGCAGACAATCTGATTTCATTGACTTTTTAATTTAGATATAAAATTGCTTACAATGATATAAATTCTCTCTTATGACTTCAAGCTGTAAGTTGGACTGCCTTTCCTCCATAGAATTGCTGGTCACACTGTTACAGTGGACGCTTGCATGGCAGCTTGTTTAAGCTATATCAGAGTATCTGCTGGCTTGACAACTGTTAAAAGGTTGACTTGCAATAAAATTTACATTACAGTTATTTGGTATCAAAAGATTCGCCATGTCTTACTCTGTTGTGTAGTAGGTGCCAAATATGTGGGAATGTGATTAAAAGCTCTTAAAAGCTCAAAAACAAACAGAAAATCGCAGCGACACGAGACCGCCCTAGCTTGGATTCGTTTTCCAAAACGGCTAAAATGTGACGTATGTGTGGGAGATGGTTTATGTTTACACATTCATGCATCCTTATTCGTCGAACTATTTTCACAAATATACCTCACGCTTGCAATAAAAACCATGTCTATTGTTCTTACGCGTCTATTTTATCGGCATCGTAATGCTGCAACTTTGAGCAGGGATATCTCAAAACATAGCATAAAAATATGTTTAATTTTTTAAACTTATCTTGAACGATTGCATATCATCTTCTGATAAAAATGATGAGCCTTTTGGTCCGCTATGATGGTCGAAAAATGCTGTAGAAGTTGTTCGCGCCATATGGCGGGAATTGTAAGACACATTATCAGATAATGTTAGTTTCAGTTCAAGTTTGATCTATCGCAAATAACAGATACGCTTTCTCGTATTAAACTTGTTAATTTCAATTCGTCATAATCTCTAACGCTCCACATCGTGTTTGTGCAGCTGGCAAGCTGAGAAGCACCTTTTTTTTGGCCAAGAGCAGAGAAAAGACCAGACCTTCACTGGGCGTGAAGCAACTGGGTGAAGCTGGATGTGACAAACTTTATTTATTCGCCTGCTTACTCTTACCTTTGTTTTTGCCATTTCAAAGACGACATGTTTTCTAACCTGTTTGCATACTCCACATGTCACCAAAGCACGTGAGTAATTTATTTTATGAACCACTTGTATTAGTAGTAGTAACTCGGGTTATTTTCTAGTATTCTCCTAATACTACTGTATTAATCTATATTTAATATTACAATATTAATGTCATTTAATTGTAGTATTATATTATTAGTATTTTATCTTTTTAATTACGAGTATTATTCTTATTATAATAACAAAACTAATTCATACTGCATATCTATCTGCAAAACGTAATATATTAATCTATAATTGATAAAATAATGTTATAAGTTTCACGATTAATTTCGCCAAATTTCTTAACCCCACTCACTTATGGATATGTTATATAAAATAGTTATTTTCATTTTCTGGTATCATCGTTAATAGCATATTAATATTATTAGATGATTATTATTAGTATTAGATGATGAAGAGTTTGTGCCAACCACTCAAGACTAGGAAGAGTTTGAGCGCTATGTTGGCCAGCGTCAAACGCTCTCCAATTACATGTCAGATAGAGCTGAACTTAACCAAACTTGACAAAATATAAAGAATATCCATAAAGTTATTACTCACATTTCTATGTTTACAATATCATGGATTCTGATAAGGTTTTGTAAAATCTGTGTCATGATTGCATGGCTATAAATTTATTCTTTTCTGATCAAGCAAATATGATATAATAACAGGAAATGATGTTGTACAAATCTTATTGCAAGTCAACTATTGTGTTGTGATTTCAGACCCGAATCCTCCTTCAAAGTGGAGAAAATAATAGTAAGTGTGACAGCACTCCAGCGAATATTTCACTGCCACGCCTGCGCCCTCCCCTGCTCATTCACGATGGTGCGAGAAGGCGGATGGATAGAGTTCAAGGTTACATGTGCTTCCTGTCACCAATCGTACACTTGGGAAACAACTGCCAGGGTGAACAGAGCTCACGTCATCAACCCCCTGCTGGCAGCTACATCACTCTTTTCTGGCGGATGCCTTACGCAGAACCTCCGTTTTCTGTCGCTCCTGAACATCGCGATACCAAGCCACAGCGTTTGCCTCTACCAACAAAGAGAATACTTACATGGTGTGAGTGTTAATATTTACCCATAAACTTGGAAAATGTGAGTAAAAGCTTGGCAAACTAATTGAATAATGACATTTAGAAACAATTTTTTTTTTAAATGAAAATATGTCATTCTTCAAGCGAAATATATTATAATTTAAAATTCTGATTCTTCATCATAATATCGCACAAAAAGGGGAAGAGGATTCTACATTCTTAGACTAATGATAATGATACAAATTAATCTTGTATAATGAAGTTTTCCAATATTTTACAGTGTATTGCTGAGCAGTACACCCTGCATAACGAGGGATTGATGGCAGCAATCGATTGGGAGCTTGATTTGGCAGGTGACAGTAGATGCGATAGTCCGGGGCATTGCGCACTATACGGGGCCTACACTATGATGGATCAGAGCTGCGGTTTAATAGTCAGCAGCCATCTTGTCAAGGTAAAACTTTGACAGTTTTTACTTCACAGCCTGACAAAAACCCAAATTTTTTAGTAGTTATCAATACATAAACATGAAGTTGCTGATCCTGCTAAATAATTCATTCAAATAATGTGAAAGTGATTGTTGGTCGTAACTTTCTTTACTTTGCAGTCAACGGAGACCACCAGCTCTAACGCCATGGAGCTGGAAGGCTTCAAGCGATGCCAGTCCAATCTAATTTCCCACGGCCTGAGAGTGAGGTCCATTACAACGGATGTTGTTACAAAGGTTGTGTGCATACCGCAAGCTTGTGTTTTAGCTTATGCCGCAAATTCGTCGCGGTGAGCGGCGGCCTCTACCTGCCTGCTTGGTGTCTAAGATTCGGGCTCTTTTCCCACCAACAGATGATGAAGAAGAGTTTGCAGACTATGTGTTCAAGGGCTTCTGCTATGGCGATGAAGAGACTCAACGACTTTGATTGAGAATTCTAGATCTTTATATAGTAAAATCATGAAACTAATACACTCTATACTGTAGTAAGTGTACAAGCCAAATATAACAGTTCTCCTTGTGTTCCACGAGTTCAGAATATGTGTGTTCACCCGATGCATTAAATGTGTAACACAAGAATTGTAGATAATGCTTGACACATTAGCATAGCTTTGGTGTTGTTGGCATTAAATGAAAATCCAACTCACTATGATATCGCAGATAGTTATTCCACCCCAACTCAAGGGGTCCAGGCGCCACAAGTTCGTCCACACTAGGATGCATACACAGGCATTCATGCTCCCCGCGGTCATGAAGACGATGCGCAAACTCAGCATCATGGCAGCACAAACATTCAGGAAGAGATGGCATGTCTTGACAGCGCTTGCAGACACACCACTCTGTAGCCGGTGGTATTAGCGCCTAAAGAAATGAACAGATATGTCTATGCAACCATAGCTAATACATCAGGTCGATGTTATCCAACAGTATATCAGTGCAGCACTAGATTTAAATATTAAAATTGTTAATGTTGTCATTCGAGAAAAATCTGTAATTATTTTTCCGCAATATGAAGCGATAATTATCATCATTAAAATCATATACATGTATATAATAATAATATTCGTTCTATCACTCTCAAGCTAAAACTATTACTACTAGCTAGCTTGGCACATAAGAGCTGGCTAGTGGCGGTGCTTACTTGCTGGGAGGTTTGATTCTGTTGAGGATCTTCTTCAGATAGAGCGTCAGGCTCGAAACGCCAGGGTCTTAACTCTTCAGAATTTGACATTTTTTATGATCGCAACTCGGACATGTACACGTATGTTGAACTGTCGGACGGAATGGCCAAGCTGAAACTGTAAAGTAGCGAGCATCTATATTTGATACGGGGTCTGAGGTAAAACCCGAAGTGTTTGTCCTAAACCATTGCTACGATAAGTTTGATATTGAGCTTTGTATTGGCCTTTCAATTCACGCGAGAACATCACGTGACAAGACAATAACCAAACTCCATGGATACGTCATCGAAATCAAGAGATTCCAATCTACGGCGGCTTTTTGTTTTTGAGCTTTTAAGAGCTTTTAATCACATTTCCACATATTTGGCACCTACCACACAACAGAGTAAGACATGGCGAATCTTTTGATACCAAATAACTGTAATGTGAATTTTGTTGCAAGTCAACCTTTAAGTTATATCAGAGTATCTGCTGACTTGACAACTGTTTAAGCTATATCAGAGTATTTGCTGACTTGACAACTGTTTAAGCTATATCAGAGGATCTGCTGACTTAACAACTTGTTTAAGCTATATCAGAGGATCTGCTGGTTTGACAACTGTTTAAGTTATATCAGAGTATTTGCTGACTTGACAACTGTTTAAGCTATATCAGAGTATTTGCTGACTTGACAACTGTTTAAGCTATATCAGAGGATCTGCTGACTTGACAACTTGTTTAAGCAATATCAGAGGATCTGCTGACTTGACAACTGTTTAAGCTATGTCAGAGTATCTGCTGACTTGACAACTTGTTATCAAGTTATATCAGTCAGTATATTGTTTGTTTTGCTAGTTTAATCAGTCTCATCTATTTATAGTTATTGTAGAGCATTCTGTCTCACCTTCATTTCGGGAGTTGTGCACTTTTTACTTGAAAGCCTTTCTCAATTGCTCATCACTCAAAATCAATATATATGTATGTGACATGCCTCAATCATATCAGCCATAAAGAGGCACTATTATATAATATATATATAGTATACTTTTACACTGATTAACATGATGAATTTATCAACTCTTAGCTAAAATATCCATATTCTGAAACAAACAAGAGTGAAACAACTTCACTTAAAATTACCTCAAAATTATGAGCGACAAAACTTAAAATAAACGGTTTTAGTGGCTAATTACCAAGTACATATTTGTCAAAAAGAAATTCAAATAACTAAGTAAACAAAATGTCACAAATAGAGATCTCGATGTACGATATATGTTATTCTGTAACTCGTGGGTTAAATGGCTTAGGACCTACTAGACTTTATTTTCTAGAACATAATACATGATTTCCCCTCAATGGGTAGCGCTCATAAGTTGTATCAAAGGCTACAGGTGTTTGCTTTCCATCAAGCTCAGAACTATAAACTGTATCACCTGAGTACTATAGAAAGTAAGAATTTACACCTGCTTAGCTTTGCTAGGAGAGAAATTTATCGGCTAAATTGTACTTCAGTCAGGAGTTTTCATTATTTAGACTAAATTGCTAAACAAAATGATGTCAATTACATTTTTTATTATACATTATTTTTGTTTTACAAGCCTGCTTTTGTAAATAAATAGTAATCCGGTTATTTCTTTGTTATGTTCTTCATGTTGGTAAGAATACCAGCAGGAGACTATAAGTTTCCTTGAAAATTCAATCAGACTGCTGGTTGTAAGCAGCTATTTCTATGTTTCCAAAATAAATATATTGGTACCGCTATTTCGAATCATTTTCAGTTTTTATAACAACTGATTTCAACTTTAGAATGTTCTAAACATGCTAGAATTTTCTACTTGTTAAAGAACTGATGTGATTTGTTTAGATGTTGGAATTTCTAAAAATTTGCATGACAGAAACTATTTGCATGTTTTGACTTTTACGTTCTGAACTAAAAAGTACTATGACTGCTTTATGGTAAAAATGGACGAAATTTTTCACCTTTACTCCCACAATAAATACCCATGGCAGGAGCTATTGGAGAGTCCAAGATAGTACCTCTATTAGGCTTAGTATCCCCTTTTTGGTTTTAGAGTCTATGACTTTCATAGTCTCAGCTGGTTTATACAAGTATGTAGACATATTTTGAGGACTTATTCACATATTTTGTAGAAGTGTTCCAGAGAATCAGAAATCGTTTGCTCTCGGTATTCAGTGGCTCATAATCAGGGCTCTTGGTACGTAAATCCTTATTCTCATTTGCTTGTGCATGAAGGGGTTATGATGTATTGTTGTGTGGGACTGTTGATAACAAAACCGTAGATAAGAATCACAATGCTATTGATGTCACATTATTGTATTGCAATGACACCGGTTTGTATGAAGTAGGTGAGGTAATCTGATAAACCAAGGAAAGCCACACATATTTTAGCCCTTTCTTAATACTTTATTAGCTATGATTTTGTTTCAAACACAAATGTTTTCCAAATTATGCCAGACAAGAAGCATTAAAAAGGGCAACGGTTATTCAAGCAATAAAATAGATGGCATAGACCTATTAACTATACTGTATAGTTAATACTGTATAGTTGATAGGTCTATGAATAGATGGTTTGAGATATAGCAGCTGAAATACCTTTCTTTGTTGAGAGAATGGATATCAGGTGGAGCATTGTTGAAGGAGCTAGCGCTAATATTTCCAAAATAATTGTTAGAGGTTTTTGCATCTAGCCCATATCACGTGAGCTTAAGTGAGTTAGAAACACATAACTGTCACGTAACAAAATGTGGACACAAACCATGAAAGATCTTGAAATCTATAATTGATGTAAAAAAGCATTTAGCAGAGTTAGAAGATGCAAAGATACGGGACGTAAAGATGGAACATGATGTGGATTTGCAAATAGTCGAAATGCACTTTTTTGTATCAAAAATAAATCGTTAGTGACATATCTTGGAGCTATATTGTAGTAAATGTATATACCATAAATAATACGGCAAAAAATCAGCTGATAATGAAATACAATGGCAGATTTTGAGTTAATGAATGGCCTGCAAAACTATAGTAGTCAATAACTTAATGAACTTATTACAATTAGCATTTTAATGGTAGGAATGTATTTCTTTATTTTTGTAATCTTGCATTTGTTCGTTTTCAAATTGATAAAATTTTCTAATCCGAAGATTTTTTTCGGTCAATGACAAAATCTTTTAATACTTGTGCATAGCGTGATATGCTATTTAATATCTGTAGGAACAATTCCTGCTGGACCTATGATTGGGGGTATCATCGACTACTCCTGTATTCTCTGGCAGGAAGAATGTGGGGAAAATGGTTCATGCTACGCATATGACAATAAAAATATGGGTGAGTCTTGCCAACTCTTTTGTCAACACCAATATTCTACATTTAACCAGCCAGTGTGGGTAAACAACTCCAAACATAAAATTTTAATTTAGTTCATGCGTTTAAAACGTTTTTTGTAGCAGAATAGCCTGTATTTGTTACAGTGAACCGAATAAGCCAGGAAATTTGTGGCTTTTTCAATTGTTGATGTCATTTTTGCTCATAATCCTGTAGTTTTAGAAGGGTGTGATTGCTTTGCTCTAGCTACTATTTCTAAAGCACAGTTAACATGTTGTGATTGTCTCTACATTTTATTAATGTGTTTTCTGAGAGAGTAGTTTGTAAAACATATCTTTCAAACTTTCTTTTTTCAAACTAGATTTTTTGCTTGCGCGGTGTATGTTATCTTTTTATACATATCGCATCATCAAATGTCGTTTTATATATTCTTTTAAAGTTTCCATTGTAAGCTGTTCTGTTTAGTTTATAGGCCTAATTCTAACAACTCTCCATAGGCTTAGGGCTTAGCTAACCTATCATCCAGAATTGCTGAGAGAAAACTTACAGAATTTTCTCCCTCTACACATTTATTTATGGTTACTTTCGTGCTAATGAGTTTTGCTGATTTATCTTTTTTCAATTTTGTTTGATTGTTACGTACACAGGAGAAATTTTCATTAAAATTGGGTTTGCTTATAACATTTATGTTAGTCGGTTTTAATTATGTAACTCCCTTGACCCCTGTTCCTTCTGTTCTGAAGATTTGGAGGCACCTCGATCAACTTGAATACTTTACAGTTTTACTGTTACATTTGCAGGTGTCTATTTGATGTGTACTGGACTCATAGTGAAATTCTTCTCGGTGCTCTTCTTGGTGCTAACCTATGTTGTATATAAACCTCCTGTTGAGTCCAAAAAGGACACAGCAATTGACTCGGAGGTTGATGTGGTAAGTGACTTGTATGGCGAAGTTTTACACGCTTTTGCAGAGAATTTATGTTCAACATTCTTTTACTTTGCAGCCTGTCGTGGCAACCGCATTGACTTCAGTACTGCTCTAGAGACCGCCTAACGGTTTTAAATGTTTTATATAGTTGTGTATATCTAGACCACTTTGTGTAGGTCTAGATTTCTCAATGTAGTTTTCACTTTGTGTAGGTCAAGTATTAGTCTGTGCCATACCTGTATCTGTACTAGTCTCTGCAAGATGCTTGCAGATGTTTTGTAACACATAACGCATCAAATAAAGAGTTATCTCCTCTTGGCTACATTTTTCCTTTTCAGTAGCAAAGCAAAAATAAAAGTTCAGTAGTTTGTATTTTGTTCAACCAACAACTTATTATTTTTAGTCAACTGAATGTTAGCTCCTACTGTTATACAACATGCAGATCTGTGCGTATTACATTTTGAGTGTTGCAGTTAGGTCTATATTGTCATGAGATGTGATCGTTGTTCATTCAAATGTGATGCAAGTATGGATAAGTTTACAATTATTTCTAGTTTATTTTGTAACCTCATAGGCTTAGACATTGGATTTATGTTTTTTGCGTTTTGTTGGTGTCCAATTTATGTTTCTTGCTCTATCAGTCCGTAGATATAGACATTGGAGATTCCTGTTTTTTATTTTGTGTTGGTTTTAGCTAATTAAAGTTTCTTAATGTTAACATCTATTTCACATTTTGTCTTGATCATTTTTTAGAGGCTACAAAGTGTTTTCATATTTAGATGACTTGCATTGATTGATTTGGTAGGCTGCCTCTTCAACTTACGGACTCTACAGTAAGAATACATGTGCAAATGTTTGGTGAAGTGTGGTTTCTGTTGTTTTGGCATCGTTAGAGCTTGCCATTGTTGTCACTGGTAGCCATGGATCATTCTAGTAATACTAGTGTACTTGCCTGTTTACCTGACATAGTTTCCCCAAGCATCTGTATCACTAATACTAGTAGTAGCACTCTTATTGTTGTTGTGCGCTTTCCTCGGATGTTGTAGCCTAGTTTTGTTTTAATATTCAGTATATAGGCCGACTTTCTCTAATATTCAGTATATTTATTTAGTCTCTTCAATATCTAGTAGAGGCAACTACTTTCTCTGATATTCAGTATATATCCCTAGTTTCTTTAATATTCAACTTATTTTGTTCTCAAACTACATCTCACTAGTTCTATTTTCTTCTTCTAGAATTTCATTGTGACACAAGAGGATGTGAGCCAGTCATTGAACACTCACAATGAAACTACGGAACTTTAACTAATGCCTTCTTCAAATGAGTGCTATATCTAAGTCAGCGTGTCTCCTCCTCATCTTACCTGTTCTTGTTACATTCACAGAATAGTATTGAATCATTAAAATTGTTTTATTTACGCACTTCTAGTTTTTACTACTGCTTTAAGAATGTTATTATGTGTTCACTGCTTAGACAATTATTAATGTGAAACCACTTGTACATTTTGTGCTGTTGTCTCTATTGTTAAGATCCGCCGCAATTTTAACAATTCAGAACAGAGTTGTTTGTATATTACACATTTGGCTGGTTTTATACTTCTGCTATTTTCTTGCTATGTTGTATATTAATTGTATTGCCCTTGTGGTGCTGAGTTACATTTACTTTATCGAGCAGGTGCCATAAGGAGACGGCCACTCCACTTGTTTTACATGCTGCTATCGTAAATACTTTTACTTGGTCTTGTATTGCTCAACAGCATTTTAGTATGTCAATCTCAATGTTATTGTATATTACTGTTATTGATATCGCCTTAAGAATGTTTAGTTTTTGATCAGAAATACAAGTTAAAAAGTTTACATTCTTCCATGTCATTACCTACACAGCTCACTGCCTTGTCCTCATTGTAAGGATAGTTACAACTGTAGGTTGGCATCATTTAACTGGGTGGTAGAGAGCATTGCACCATGTCTATACTTTAGATACAGTTACTGTTAGATATAGGACATACTTGCTAAAGCTGATACTGTACATTTATCCGTACATGTACAGCCATTTATGTTTTTCCAGGTATAGATTATTTCTATACCTTAACCATGCATTGCATGCAGTTGTTGAATTTCAATCAGTATATATAATTATACATGCATCTATATACCTACATAACCTATCTACATGTTCAGTCAGAAAGAGAAACATTCCTAAATGCCATGATCGAACCTATTGCTAGGATTTAAGCATGTTTTGGTTTTACTACACATACCTAGTTGTTGAACCTGTGACCTTTTGATTATGTAATTTGAACTAATTTCTCGCACTCCATTCTGCAGGATCTTACCGAGTTGGGTCTACTTCTGTAATGAGAATCAAGGCCTTCTCGTTAATAAGTAATAGTTAAGTTTTTGCTGTTTAATGTTTAATTTTGTCCTTGGCTGTCTCTTTAATTGTTATATCTGCTCTATCTCAGATCTTGGAGTTACAAGTTAAATACTCCTAGCTAGTATTTGTAGGTTGGGAGCCGACCAGTAGACGGCAAACCATTAGAAGTTAGCACACATGTAGGTTTTTGTGCTCTGATCCTCTCTAATTGTGACAAGCTCTGCACTTGGACAGCAATGGAAGCCTTGCTAGCTGTTGGGTTGTTATTTTGCATAAGTTAAATTGAAATGAAAAGCTTTTTGCACAGAGCTTTCCAGCATGCATTAAATGGCTAAGTGTTAACTAGTAGCAGTAAATGTTGTATACCGGCTGGCTGAAATGAGGGTGTCTACTGTCATAATCGTGTTTTAATAATCATTATACAGCCTGCTTAAATTTTTTTTTATGCAGTCCAAATCTTATGGCTAAGAACTTGATTTATTATTTAAATTTCAAGGATATTAATGTATTTGTAGATAGGTAGTGTAGGTAGTTACCTATTCATGCTATTGATACTATTATGAAATCAACCAATGCAGTTATTTGTACTTTGTCAATCTCGCTTCTATTGATGACATAGTAGCAATGATGATGGTTATTTCCAGTCAAATTTATGCCATGTTACTGTAGGTATACCTGATCATCAGATTTCGAGATTTTTAAATCAAGATCAACGGTTCTTCCTAAAAACTTGCATTGCCGGTATGCTTCAGCCACAGACTAGAGTTCTATCACTGGAATCATCGCACTTTTACTCTCCACTTTCAGTGATTTAGATTTTTCATTTAATTCTCACCCTTATTCTTCCATATACATGTACATGTATAAATATTTTATGTCACTATAAGCACTGTTGTCCCTGAACGGTCAATATGGATGCTATCTGCCTTTGTGTGAGGTCTGACAAAAGTGACCATCATCCTGCATCGCCTTTTCCTGTGCCACTGGGATACTCCAACTGTGATATTTTAGATGATATTACATATCAATTTGGTAGACCTATTTAAACACTACCTCTAATTGGATTGTATTGTCCTATTTTCAAAGTGAGCTGCTGTGACTTCGTACTAAGTGTCATGCGACTATGTGGATATATCTGCTGAACATATAATCATGACCAACTTTGGCTGTAGCCAAGTTTAGGTAATAGTAGTTGCAAGACTAGTAATACTCTTGGAGAATACAATGTCAAAGACTGAATATTTGTCTCTGTAATAACACCAAAAAGGAATACTTTTGTTTTGGTATAACTTTTTATTTGTTTAGATTTTATTACAGATATTCTTTGAACAAAAAATTGAAATGTGTCGGCTAAATTAGTCGTTCATTTTGTTTGTTCGTTCTTTTGTAACCGGGTTGTACCAGATCACTATTTATGTGGCCTGCATAAATATACAACCTCGAATGAGTATGTACTCTGCCACCACAACATTTACATAAAAAATTCTAACTGTGCTGTATTTATGTCGTTGTCCTATAAGTTACTGCATTTACATGAAAAGCAATTTATGAATATAAAACTAGATCTAGTTCTGTCCATATGAAATTTGTTAAAAATTTGTTAAAAATTATGTAAAAACTGGAATAAACTATAATTTTTGGTAAATAGCCAACGCAGATCTTGCAGTTGAAAATAATGTCTTTCATGTAAATCCTTTGAATAATTCTTATATAAAAACATTTGAACAGGTACAAAAAGGAAGTTAGAACGAACAAGTGGACAGCCTGGTCTTTATATGGAAATGTCTGATAAGTCATCATCGGTTCCATCAAGAGCACCATTGATATATCCACTATTTGGAGTTTGCACAGACCTGCTCTTACCATCTTTACACTTGGAGCTTGTAGCTGATGAACAGGCTTTGTCCCGTGATTTACGACTGACCTTGTGACAAGACTCATGAGGAGTTGATGAGTTTGAAGTGAACATTGAGTAGGTGGCAAGAGTAAGTTGCTCTAGATGAGCTGTGTTTGTTAGACCAGCATGCACGGTGCTGTCCAAGCTGCTCCTTTTACTTGCTAAGTCGTATGACTCACCACAGTCAAGACTGATATTGTGAGCTGAGGCATCACTGCCAAGAGAGGTTGAAGCATTGCTGATTTTACGTCTAAAGTGAGCCTTGAAGTCGTCTGAACTCTGATGGCGGGAGAGACCATCCTCCCTGTTGTCAGCACTTGGCCGACTGGTTTCGCCTTTCCTATAATTTTAGGTTCCAAATAGACATTCGACACAAAATTGCATGCATCTATATATATATAAATCTAAGAGTTTGTTTGCTGGTTTGTCGTATGTCCAGTTATAGCTATAAAAGATGCTAACGAAAAAACTGTTGCGCACTGGAATTGAACTAGGAAACTCTAGTCTTGCAAACAGTAGCAAATACATGTGGGCTATAGTTGATATCGATTGAAACTGTTCATGAAGCTATTTGGATAGCTCTTGAATTGATTAAATGTATTGCAAACCAAAGCTATTCTTTGGGTCAATTCATTTCAGTAAATCGAATTATTTGGTTGTTTTATCATTGATGTGTAGAGGTTTTGCCTTAAGCAAAAAATATAGTAGAACAAATAGCTGTACAAAAAACAAAATGTTGATGATCTATAAAAGATTATTGAATCAGCGACGCTGCTTCAATAACAACAATAGCAAATCTAGTGAGAGCAGCATTGCTTTCACACAACTGAGGTCAGATCTCATTGGTAAATCTATTTATCAACAAACTGGTGTGTGTAGCCACAACAGGTATTTACACTACGCACCATCAGGTGTTTGACCGGTGTGTGCAGTCAAGCCTTTACTTGAAATATACTAGTTATGGAGTTATTACATACATTTTAGCTTGGAAGGCGGCTATGTCAGCAGGATTTAAGCCTTTTGACCTCTTGCGGCCTCTAGTATATCTTTTCTTTGCAACTTTTGATGATTTCTCAGCCTCACTCAGCTGAGAGTCAAGTGAAGCCCGTCTTGATGCTATCATGGAAGATATATCTATAAGGAGAAATGCATGAAATTTGGCCAGATTATTAATTTATGCCATGTAAGATTGTATTATTAAAAATTCAGAATAGCTATTTATCAAACACTTAGAGAAAAAGGTATAGTGTACATACATGCAAGTAATACTAGTAGTAGTTAAACTGTAAAGTGAAAGCAGGTGGAATAATTGCTTTAAGCTGTCAAGACTTTCCTTACAAAAAGATTTAACGCAACTCGACTAGTGCTGCACGATATCTTTGCATGTACATTAGAGATGCCCCGATTCTAAATTCACCAGCCGATTCAGATACCGATCCGATATACCGATCCTAATTGAAAAATAATCCGATTCAGATACCGATTCAGATCTTTTGTGTTGCATAGATAGTAGCTCATTTTATTATGCAAATACAAACATAATGCAAAGAAAACATGAATATTATTGTATTTATTTGTTTGCATTTATGGAAAAAAATATATACATATTCACATACTGACATACCGTGCATGTAGTAACAAAACAGTCCATGTTTCTTGTAATTTGTAAATAAAGGTAATTACTGTTAGTGGTACAGTTCTATCTGTGATAACGAAGTCCCTCTTCTATTGTTAGATGAACTGCTGTGCCTGTACAAGTTTATAGCAAATCAATGTTTCCTTCAAAAACCGTTAGTGATTCAATTATCTCAGTAAGACGTCTCTTTTCTTCCATCATTATCAATGTAGCCAAGCGTCCTGAAGGGGGATTCCCTTGCAACAGATGTTGGAGGACAGGCTACATACCGATACGCCACTGGGGTTACCGTTTTTTGTACAATACAAACGATTCATTGTATCGTCAGGATCAAGAGAGTGATAGATAACTTTATGCGTCGACTGTTTAAATTACTTTTGTAATGCTAGTAAATAGAAATATTACACTGTGTTCTTGTTTCCCATTTTTGTTATCTTGTTCGTGATTGCTTGCAATAAAACCTATCGCTGTAATTGGGAAATACCACACTTTTTGTTTACGTTCTGGCTAAAAAGTTTCCTTCGCTGTGTTGATCAGGCTATAGACATGAAATAAATTGTGTGGCAGGCCTGAAATTCATTAAGTAAAAATAAGAAGCTTACAGCTGATGAATTTTTAGTAGTATAGCAGGTTAAAATACAGTTTTCTGCTAAATGGTTGATCTGTAAAAAGTATCGGCAGGTTCAGATTTTTCAAGAAAAGATCGGCCGATACCGATTCAGATACTTGACACTCATATCGGCACCGATACCGATTCCGATACCAAAATCGGGGCAACTCTAATGTACATTCGATTATTTGGTCTCAAAATATATCGAATATCAAAAATATCGAACATTGGAGTTGTCTTTTTTTGATATATAGTGTTAGCCTTTAACATGAACGATATGAAAGAATATTGGTTAATATCGGTTGAAAAACAGGAGTTGTCACCTCGTTACAATAAAGAAAATAGACAACTCCATTTTTGCAAAATATTAGCCGATATTTCGATAAAATATCGGCTTCGATATTCATATTGACTTGAAAACTGACCAAATATAAAATTATGCACTGAAATATATCGTCATATCGAATTATATCGTGTTATCCTGCAGCACTAGACTCGACTAGATAAGCATCGTTACAATATATTTTTTTGCACGGATGTGAATACATGCTTGCAAATGCATCAAAATATAGTCATGACAAATATTAAAAAGTTAGCTATACAGTTTGTAATTAAATTTAATAATAAATACTTATTAAATATGTGCTTACCCATTTCATGGAATGGGGTGTTTTCATGAATTTTTTTTGTCAGGTCAGAATTGGCAAAGCATTCTAAGTGTATTTCAGTTGCATCAATGACCAAAATGTTTACTAACTTTTTAAAAGTTCACATCTCATTTTTAATTGAACAGCCCTTCGGCTCATAGCGCAAACTTAATATCTGCCCAAAGCAAACCCTCTATGATTTACTTTGAAACAAAAAAGATAATGATATTTTACGCCTCTAAATATTTATTACACAACAGGGAAAAAGCAATGATGTTGAGGAAAGTTGGCAACAAATTGTGCGGTGAAAGCCCATTACAACTTTGGATGCTTGTATGAATATGAAAATAACCCATTTCTAGCACTAAAAGGCAGCAAACTATATATTTTTGGCATCATCAAACATTTAAAAAACTAACACATGAAAATTTAAAAACAGTTACTCTATTTTAAAAGGAGCTATGTGCTAAGGAATACAGGCGTTTTTAATATTCACTGCTTCAATTTTTAAATATTCAGACCATTATATGCCTACAGACAATGAGGCCTGCTGGCGCATTTTTAACATTATAGCACAGCAAGACCGGTTTACTAGATAGCTACAATAGCAGGTACAGAGTCGAACTAAGCTCCTAGACGCCTACCTGAATCAGAGTATCGCCGTAGAGTGCCTGCCACAGGCAGGGCCACGCCACCGCGTCTTGCTACCAACTTTGGCATCGCCTCCATCCAAGCAGAAGAGAGTTCTTGAGAAGTGACACTGCCAACATCCATCTTCATTCCTACAAAAATAGTAAAGATAATGAACACATGCAAAAACAGATAACTATTCGAAAAGCTTCACAAAATACAAAAATAGTTTTTATAGGAGTAGCAACTGTTCTAAATGACAACTTTCTTTACCAAGTGGATCATCATGGGATGTATGGAAATCAAGAGAAATCTTTCTGCCAGTCTTCTTTTGCTGTTTTTGCTGGAATGCCAGCGCTATCATCCTATGACGACTTTTTAATTTCACAGGTTTGTTGGTGGGCATTCGGAGGATTCTAGAAAATGAACCAAGCTAATCTCATCACCAGCGCGAGTAACCAACACAGATGACAGCAAAGCAACAAAGGTAATCTTAATAAGCCATCACTTAAACTAATTCACTTTTGCAGTTGAATCAATAATGACACTTACTCACGAACCTGAAGATCAGACACAGTACATATAACAACAGCCCATTGATAAAAAGACAAAAATATGTTGTTTCAAGAACTACAGAATCTAACACTTAACATACTTTCTAAAGAATCTCTTCCAGGTGTCCCTGCTGGCAGCAGTCCATGTCCAGGAGCTCATAAGGATTCCTGAGCCAAAATAGGCCAGTATGTTGAAGTAGGTCACAACCAGACTCGGTCTGTCAGATACTTGACACTCGACTGGTTCACTACTAAACCTTGACTTGATGTGACAGCTACAAGAGATGACAACTACAAGAAAAAGACTTTCTGCTGAGCGTTGATCTCACTGTGTACATGAAAGGCAGTGAGGTATTTGATGTAATCAGTGGTAATCTTTAACCCTGTTAAAATCAATTAAGACTGAATAACTAAGAGAATAAAATAACTAAGAGAATAAAAATTAATAACTAAATAATTTAGCACAGTCAAACCTTGACTTACAATGTTAACCTGTTCAGTTACTTGCTTCGTATGCCAAGATCGTAGAAGAAATGGAGTAAGGATTTTTAGACGCATGTATTGTATTTTATTTAATGTTCCACTGCTCTAAAGACTTAGTATAAGCAAACATTTAAGATAATTTCATATAACATTTAAACAGAATGAATTATGTAAGATTATGTAAAAAGTTAAATATAAGGAACAAAATGATATTTAAAAACTATATTAAGGCAATAATTAGGATGAATATACAAGAACCGGATGGTGCATAAGCAACTGCCATGATAGAAGTATGGAGTTGTAAGTTAACATAACTTTTTATATATATATTTTCTTGTTTTCATATTTGATATTTTCCTAATCTTGTCATCAATTATTAAAGCTAATCTCTCTATTTTCACCAGTTTCCGACATCTTTTTGTATCACTTTCGAGTTCTTCCTCATTTTAACTTATAGGTACAGAAATTTGCTCGTCGTATTCTCATGTTTGTTGTTTTACGTCTGAGCAAACACTACTTTCTGCCTTTTTCACAACTACAGTGCACCCTCAGGATATGATTTTGATCCGTGTTCCAGGGTTGGCATCGTATGATAAAAAACCATATGTAGGGGTATAGAAACTATAGTAATTATATAATGCAAACATTCCCTAGTGAAAATTGTCAAAATTTTATATACCGGTAAGTGCTTTACATATTAAAAATTAGTATGTTCACCTTAGTAACTATAGTCACCTACAGTAACTTTAGTGTATTTAGTGGTTATGATCTGCAATAAAATGTAGCATTATAATGTATCGTAGGAGTTCTTACCTTCAAAACAGACGTACAAATAACATAAATATTGAACTCACCTCAAATAAGTTTAGCTTACTAAACACACACTTAAAGCTAAGCCTTAGTATGTATTCTTAACTGTTTTACTGAATTTCAACTTTTTATCACTAAAATTTTATCAATTTCTGTCTTTGCTTTCGTTATAACCTTTAGTGGACCTGTTTAAAACTTTTTTTAACTTAATTTGGCAAGAAAGCCCGAACGATGCTGTTTTCGTAATGAAGTGGATTTTTGTTAGCAGGTTAGGAGAAGTTGTTTAACCACTGACGTTCTGCTTGAAGAGATCGCAACTCCAACTTTGCTATTGGTTTTCAAGGTTGACTTGCAACAAAATTCACATTACAGTTACTTGGTATCAAAAAATTCACCACGTCTTTTTACTCTGCTGTGTTTTAGGTGCAAAATATGTGGAAATGTGATTACAAGCTCTTAAAAGTTCAAAAACGAACAGTTCATCACCGCCATCACGAAACCGCCGTAAATTAGAATGAGATATGAGAGATGATTGATAGCAGAACTGTAACTTACAAGGACTAGTGAGCCATTGTGCAAACTTTTTAAAAAGTGATGAAACTGACAAAGGTTGTATTAACAATTGATTATCTTCGTAAAGAACAATGCATCAAAGCCAAAATGTAAGCTCCTTTTCAAAAGCTATGCAAAAAATATAGCCACATTTTACAATGTGGGATATTCAGTGAACATTAATTATATAACTCGTAGCAATCAATATTATAAAATAGTTGTCAGTGTCAAACTAATAACTAAAACACGGTTTGTACCATGTGCATCATATTATACATGCAGGTGTGCCAAGTTTCAATTTTAAACTTTGGCAGGTTCTCTACCCATGATTTTCAATAATGCATCAGGAGTGTACAATACAACTCCTTGCTGAAATATGTATTAGCCCAAGTAAATCCTAAGATTAGAAGAAGCTCTCAATATGCTCTAATTTGGGCTAAAAGTGAGCAGTTACACAACTAAAATGAAAAGTATTATGAAACACAGAGCTACGCACATTTGCAGAGCGTTCGCATAAGAAGTTTTTTCACACAGAACTTTTTTCCGCTCATGTTGCGACACATATTTTCATTGGACGAATTAAGTGAATAGTTTTTGGTACAATCAGAAAAAAAAATGCTCACACATTATAGCACGGAAGAATAGGCTCACATTCTTACTCAGACTGAATATTATTGGCCAGATAGGAATGCAAAAAGCTGTATTCTATTACGATTTTATTATGGTATGATCACAGTTTCTTGCAATACAAAATATCGTTATTACAAATTTCGCACTCTTGCGTCCATGCAATAATACTTGGCTGTACCTTAACTACTTAGCTATATTGGAGAATGACAACAAGATAGCAATTTAATTAAAATAAAGAAGCAGGTCTAAAAAATTATGAAATTAAGTTGTTAGGAAAATTTGCCTAGTAATCACTAGCACCAGTTTTACACTGCTCAAAACAACTAGAAGTCACATGCAAGGCTAAATTCAAGATAGATTAAAAATTTTAACAGCGATTAGGGAAGAAAATTTAAACACGTTAGAGAGATTTCAACAAATCGATAAAAGCGACATCTCGGTTTTAAATCTTAACCAACTGAAAGTATCATGAACGATATCGATACCTTTTGTGATCTGGCTGGAATAGCTCTTCAGCGCGACAATAATGCATAGCAATCTGTACGATCTTAAATGAAATGAACGGCTTTATCTTACTTGATAAGTGTGGCACATATCCATCGGAGATGATTTTAAAACGTCTTTGAGTTACCAAAATCAGTGTTTGATACAAATAAGGACTGTTTTATGCCTACCTCACAATAATGTGTGTTGATGTCTCACATGTGTTGATACTGTTCATAAGCCTACATAATGTCTGCAACGACTAACTAAATTTGATAAGTGGTTGACAACAATGACCCCAGGTCACTTTATCAATTTGGCTTTTTAGTGAGCTTTTCAATATTTGCATGTACAGTGGAACCGCGGATCTCAAACGCTTTGGGTCTCGACTAATTAGGTTTTTATACAAAAAAATTGAGATTTGTTTGTCTCGGATCTCGAACATAAATTCGGTTCTCAACCAAACTGGAGCATTCGCATCAGAATTAAACGTTCGCAACAGCTTCGGAAACAGCATGGCATCATTCGTTAACAAAGGGAGAAGCAAGTCATGCTTCATAAAATCTTTACAAAAAGGAAGGAACCATCTGAGACGACATCCCTCTACCAAAGATATTTGCTAGGGAGACAACTCCTCCAGTCGAGTTACCCTAAACTTTTTTGGACTAGGATTCTCCTTCAAATATGTGAAGTAAACATGCCAATGTTGTTTATATTTTTTTACACGATTTTGATTTAACTGATCTGTTGCATTCTTTGCTGTTTCATTATCAATTTCTGCAATTTTCGGTATTGTATCCTAACCTAGAATGTTTTCGATGTTTTAAGAGCAGAGCATGCGAAATGTTTACTTTTTGTTTTCTGTTTTCATCATCATAGATAAAAAATATTTTATTAAAAATAAACACGATCTATATCTACCCGTTTTTATTTATAGTATGTAGTATACAGTACAGTTTACGGTGTAAAATGTTCAAAACTTACTTTACCGAAGTTTTTTTCTCAGCTTGGAATGGATTAAAATTTACATAGGCCTACATTAATTCTAATGGGAATAATTGTTTCGGATCTCGAACAACTTGGTTCTCAAACAACCTTCTGGAACAGTTTATGTTCGAGAACTGAGGTTCCACTGTATAAGGAAACAGTGAGAGAATTGATAGTTTATTTACAGAAAATTATACTACTACTTACAAAAATATTCAGCTGCAGTTACTATAATTAAATAACGAGTGCTATTAGATTGCGCAAGAAGATTTCACAGTACAGTGTAACTTGAATTTCAGTGCTATGCTTGTATGAAAAGTAATACAAAGGATACTCACAGTGTGAAGTTCCTGAAGCTACGTTCCCACAAATCCTTATAACTGTAGGTATAGATGTGAGCTGAGATAGTGAGTACTAGGAAGATGGCTACCAGAGCCGAGAATACGCCTAAGAAAATTATTACAGAAAATTATGGCATATCTGATACAGACTCACATGGGATTGAACGCAAGGGTTTACACCAAAATTTAAAATCTTCAATTCTTGGTAACCTCATAGCTGGTATAAGCCTACCGATATGTTACTGATATGCTATATACTTTTCCAATTCCGAAAACAAACCAAAACACATGCTTTCTAATTAATTTTATTGCCAGGCGTTTTCACTCTCTATAGAGGCACCAGTTGCTCCTTGGATCATACCAACTTACACACTATTTTAAAGATTCTGCTAGCAACATCTATTTAATACACTATTCTTAAACACCCTCATATAATTGTGTCGGTATTTTGCTTACATTCTATTCCAGACCTGAATTTTGCTTAATCAATAGTAATGCTTTATCGTTAATTGAAAGTGTTCATCCTAGGTAAAAAGACAAATATTAAATAATTGAATGGGATCATACGAACTTCATTTTATTTTTATTAGTTATGTCTTCTTGAGTAACCACGTCCTGATTGAATAGCGAAACCTCACACATCCCAAAATTATAACAACTAACATAAGATATACAAGCCAGCAATTACAAGGGCCTATTTTAATAAAAGGGACTTGACTTTTTCAGTCAATATTAACAAGCAATCCTGTGCAAAATATGTTATCAGCTACAGTATATTATAGCAGAGCACTCAGCAACAGCTTAGCTTGTCGATAGTCTTATTCAGGCAATGCCTACAATCTCAAATTCACGACTCTAATATCTCGTGGAAACTCAGATCCAGATAACCACTGGATTAAATGACTTGAAGGTTGACTTGCAACAAAATTCACATTACAGTTATTTAGTATCAAAAGATTCACCATGCCTTACTCTGTTGTGTTGTAGGCGCAAAATATGTGGAAATGTGATTCCAAGCTCTTAAAAGCTCAAAAACGAAAAGCCACCGTAGATTGGAATCTGTTTATCTCTCTGACGTAGTCATTACAGTTTGGTTATTGTCTTGTCAGGTGATGTTCTCACGTGAATTGAAAGGCCAATAAAAAGCTCAATATAAAACTTATTGTAGCACTAGTTTACAGTACTGTATTGTCCTATTAGGAGACTCCGGAACCATCCGGAGCACTTTTTTTCTGTCAAAATCTCGGAAATTGCGAAATTGGCAGTGTACATGGTGGAAGTCATTACATGGCACTAAAATTCACAGGCCCGTATTCCCTGAGGCGGCTGGGTAGCTGAGTAGCCCCAACCTTTTAGTGATCTTCGGCGACTAATTAGTAAGAATTTCAGTCTAAGCTCATTCACTTGGAATTTCCAACAACTAATTTTTACCTAGCGCTCTAGCGCAACTAGCGATGAAGTGGAGAGGCTCACTAATCTAGTATGTGTTTTGCCTGTTTTCTGCATTGAAGCGAATCCAAACATGGATGAGGAACACCATGGGGCAGGCTGCCTAAATAATCATCTAATATTACACAAATATAAAGATGTTGAAATAGATACAGAATCAGTTGTGAAAGATTTCTGCCATAGACACATTGGCAGAAGAAGAGCTTTTTAAAAGACAAGTGTCAAGCTATAACAATCAATCTTCTATGTACACATGTACATGTATGTTTGCAGGCCAAGTTTGTTGCTCATTGTATTCCTAAGAGGCCATAATTTAAACATAGTAAGTTTTAAGCAGGCCAAGTAATCTATTTGTTGTCTTTCCCTGGTGCATGTAATATATAATTTAAACTTATTTTTGTAACTGAAACAGGTGTTCTTAAATTTAAATTTTAAAAGACAAGTGTCAAGCTATAACAATTAATCTTCTATGTACACATGTACATGTATGTATATTTATGAATATAAATGTAAATATACATATATATGGTTACAACTCAAAGCCACGTAACTCTGTAGCTAGCTCTCTTTGCAAGACTTGAAATGACTCACGTTGGCAAGACCTGGATATCCACCTTAAATAATACAAGATACACTTTAAAATGCTCTAATTTTGCTCTTAATTCTCAAAAATTTTTCGGGGGACCCCTCCTTCTCTGGGAGGGCGCTTTGGCTCCCCTCCCAGACCCTCCCGGACGGCCGAGTCGGGCTTTCGGACCTCTGGCAACTAATAATTGACGGTCTCCTGACCACTTTTTCTTTGGACAATACAGCCCTGCTAGTTTATGACAAACACTTCGGGTTTTACCGAAGACCCCGTATCAAATATAGATGCTCGCTACTTTACAGTTTTGTTTCGGCTTGATCTAATCATCAAGTCGTAATCTGATCATGTGACCCATTACTTCGAAAATAATTTTTGCAGCACTTTTCGATTATCATAGGTGACCAACAGGCTCGTCATGATTATCAGACAATGATATGTATTCCTTCGAGCTAAGGTTAAAAAGTTTAACGAATTTTTACGGTAAGTTATAAGATATCAGTGCTAAAAGTGACAGCATTACAATGACGATAAAACAGACGCGTAAGAATAATAGACATGGTTTTATTGAATACGTGAAGTATATTTGTAAAAATATTTCGACGAATAAGGTTGCATGAAAGTGTAAACAGAAACCATTTACCACAACTACGTCACATTTGAGCGGTTTTGGAAAGGGAATCCAAACTACGGCAGTCTTTGCGGCTGTGATTAACTGTTCGTTTTTTAGCTTTTAAGAGCTTGTAATCACATTCCCACATATTTTGCACCTACAACACAACAGAGTAAGACATGGTGAATCTTTTGATATCAAATAACTGTAATGTGAATTTTGTTTCAAGTCAACCTTTAATGAGCTCTTAAATATCACCGTACAGCACATGCATTGGTAATAGGCTAGAAAAGTGTTCTTAAAATTGTACGGGTGACCATGCCAGTATACAGCTGTATACGATAGATGCTTGAACCCAAGCATTGTGAACATGAACAGCACGTGACGAAAAATTTGACAAAAAGATGACTAAAATGACAAAAAATTAGGGAAAGCGATTTCCTATTTTTTCATATTGACACAATAAGGTTATTAAAAAGCACACATTATTACATTATGTATCAAACAAAATATCAAAACAAATGTGTAGGAAAAACAAAAAAATTCATTAATGAAAGTTAGGATTATAATTTTTTCAATTATATAGAAGCAGAAAGTAATTCATTTTCATAGTTATTAATAATTAATTTGAGCTTAAATTTTAACTTTTTTGCTAACCTATGTGACAAAGATTGAGATGGATTAAAATAAAATTTTCACTGTAGCCTATGACAATACTAATGAGATATACTGTTCTAGTTTTTGTGCATGACTCTGTAAGAGTAAATAACTCTAAAATGTTACTTTTGACTAACAGCTTGAAAGATAATCTATTGAGCAGCAGTATATTATGTTTGATGCGAATCTATTCAAGCTATTGAGAAAGAAAGAGCTTGGTTGAGTTACTAAATTGGCTCTATAGCAAGTTTATCAAAACTAACACAAGATCGATGGCTTATTAAAAATGAGTGGTGTGATGGTGAATACCTGTACAGTACTAGAATAGTGATAGCCATGAAGAATTGTAAATCTTTTACATTTGCAACAATTGTCCCACCTCGTTTTACATTTTATATTTTTATGCCTCAACACCAAAAACTTAGCTCTATTGGGTTACCTCAATTATCCAAAGGTTTTAATAAAAGAACAGAAACTAAATTCCTCTCGAGTATGTCTTGCTATGTTTCTACAGCAAGTTCAACTTTCATTGGAATCACAAAGAACTTTATAACTGCTTCTATTATATATATTCATCAATCACACAAGCTCAAACAGACACAACATGTTCCCTACATAAATTGACCAATTTGTTTACTGCTTCTTCAAATTCTGTTAGTTTTCAACTAGCAGTGAGATATCAAACTAGTTTTTGTTTAACAAACTTCCAAGTTTCAGAGATAATTAAAAAATAGGGTTTGCTGTAGCTTAGAACTTAAGCTAGAGCTTGCTAATTTTGTATTAAAATAAAAATTGTATAAAATAATTCTTAAAAAATTAACAATTTCAGGATTCTTTAACCATTTTGAAGATCTTGAAAAAAGCCGAGGAACCGGTGCAAACAATGGTCCCCAAGTTGCAAACACCAGTTTTGTTACGTGTAATTTTTAGGGTATAGATTCTCAACACTCTTAAAAAAAACAGCAAAATAAACCTCTGATTCACATATTGATCATCGCTAATGATTTGGTTATGATTATTTTATCTGTGAGCTTTATCTAGACCGTTTTTTGTTGCTTTTGAGCAGCCGTTATAGCCAAAGTTAATGTTTACCGGAAGTTATTTAAATATTATTACATTAGTATTTAAGGACCTCCAGCATGGCCACGATATCTGTGTTAGTAATTAAATAGTATCTAATTTATTTCTAAATGCTTTAAATTGCTTTTCAAACAAATTCTGGTAGAGCTATCTTAGGTGAGCAACTTCATTTTTGTTAAAGTAATTTGTTTACTTTTTTTACAAAAGGTGAAATGCTGTTTTCGGCTTTATGGTTGGTACAATATTTGAATTTCCTGATGGAAAAATTGAAAATTATTTATAAATACATTATCTTCAAAAGCTGCCACAATAGTTTAAAATGGAAGAGGTAATTTACCTGCTATTCATCACTAACCAAACAATGCTGCATTGAAACCATAGGACAAAAACTCCGATAAAAGTACAGAAGAAGCTCTTATAACGTATACCTCCTATAACGTTAACGTAAATTCCATATAATGTATCAAATTTATGCAAAGTTTTTGCTTCATACTACGCAAGGGATTGTCAAGTAGGGGCAACTTCTTAAATTCGATTTTAATGGTTACATATATCATCGCATTTGTGAAAAACACGCCGTCTGTATATAGCGTTATATCTATATTTCTCAAAGTTTGTGTGTGTATTCGTGTATTCGTCAGTCGTTGTGATTGTTTAGCTATGGCTATTATTTTAGCATTGCGCCCACGTGTTACAATGCCCCTGTTAGGAAATATTTTGGGACCTAAGTATATGCAACACGATGCTTTTTTGTCTTTTTTTCGTTAGGGCTAATTTGTTCTGCCCCACGATATCAACAATAATTTATCCCAAACTTAAAATTTGGCAATTTGTGCACTGATTATATACGTTATTAGGAGATATATATTGCTCGCCATGGCGAGTTCAACGTTATCCATTATAGTAGAAACCGATAACACAGATAAATGATAAAATTTTAGTTAAAAGTTTGAAGTTAATTAAAATACATACTACAGTTTCCTGAAAATATGTGAATAGTAAGCTAAATTCATTCAAGTTAGATTCAGCGTTTATGTTACACACCTGTCTCGAAGGTGAAAACTCTTCAAGTAGTACATTGTAATTTTATATTATCTTGCAAATCGTTACCACAAAATGCACTAAAGTCAATGTAGGTACCTGTGGTTAACAGATTGTTTTGTTACTATTTGTAATGATGATGATTTTGATGATTTTTACCAGGAGGTGATTGCATTAGATAATTACTACGGGTTTCTACAGTGGTATAGAAACTTTCTATACCACTCTATTTACGTCTATAGCCTATGATACTTTTCGCATGTCAGTGTTGGCATGTGATTTGGCATGCCAATTTTTGCATGCTAACACTGAAACAAACTAAGATCATATAATTGTATACCAAATAATTTTTCATTGTAATCATAGCAAAACAGACTATATTTAGCTATTACTTGCTAAAGATTTTACGTTTACATTTAAACACCTTTACATATTCATTTTTCATCCTAATTTATTTTAACTAAACACTTCTTTCAAGTTATGAAGTTTAAAAGTTACAGTTGTTGGAAAAAGTTTAAAAACCTTTACAGTTGTTTTTTTTCTCTTAATTTATTTCAACTACACAAAACACTTTTCTCATGATATGTAGTTTGAAAGTTAGAATGGCAAATGTTGTTATATATTAAATACAAATCAATTTTCTGTTTAAAGACGTTTTTATTACCCGGGCAACGCCGGGTAGTACAGCTAGTCTACTATATATACAACTTACATGACATTCTAGTTCGTCGTGATAGATCGTTAGATGAGTTAGATCGTTAGAGATACTCACTCTCCTTACGAGAGAGAGTATCGCTCGAAATATCCCTGCGCATGTACCGACATCACGGCTCACCATATTTATCAAATTTTAGTTTTTTCGCTGCCATGTGTGGAAATAAAAGCAGCCCTGAACTTACAGTACTTTAGAGAAAGGCTCAATAAGTTCATCTGCCTCATAAAGTATTTTGGAATTTTGTATATGTTTAAAAGACAATCGTGTGATAAGTTACCTCATAGCTCATCATTAAATAGCTTCCAATCTTTACAGTAATTAAAGATTACTGTAAAGATTTCTCGATTTTGGACACTGTCGACAAAATTGAGAATAGGTAGCTGCACAACCGTTAATAGATATTTAAAGGCGATCGATTGGTGCAGGTGTTACAGCGGCAGTCCACCAATCTGATTGTCACAAGTTGGAGTGACAATCGTTGAAAGTTCTTTCTATCATAATCTTGACCACCCTGAGTACAGATAGACGGCGAACAAATAGACACGCTTTTTGTGTAGTAATATTTTTTGTTTTGCTTTATTGTAACGGAACAAAATATTTGTTATTAGTTTCACCTTGCGGAATAGACTTTGTTGTCTGAAAAAAATAAACAAATCATTGTAAATAGACGTCGAATATGTGCGTTTACCATCAACTTATTGTTAAAGCACATAAATTACATAATTTTTTATTATATATTTCAATACATCAGAGTCTTGGCTTTCGAATGAGCCTATATTCAATACAAAAAGAATAATAGAACTATGAAAAACAGGGTGTCAAAAGTGTGTCCTGCAAAAAAAAAACACTTGGTTCAGGTTCTCAAAATGTGATGCCATTGAGGCTGCGCTTTTCTGCGACAATCAGTGCTGTTAAACTCAGAGAGCACTAATAATAAACTAGGATTCTAGATAATCAACAATGTGGGGGGATCGTGCTAACGCCGACCAATACAAACACATGTTCTGGGTGAAATTTATAAACAATAGATTTCGGCATCCAATCACAGGGCGCTGTCAATTTCAATGTCATTTGTCATCCTAACAACAAACGACCCGATCTCATGGGCTGTAGGGCCAAAAGTTTGACATCACTGTTACTACTGATAATCAATAATATGATAACATAATATATAATAATAATATGTGGATTAATCAGTAAACATGATCAAACATTTAATTTATGATATGATATTGCATTTTAGTATTACTTGATACAAAAATCAACACCGCTCTTCATTATTTCAATTATATTATCCTTTCTGTCACTTTTTATTTCACAACACCAAAGGAATGAAGAGTAATTAAATCAGAAAATCATATTGGGATCACTTGCCACCAGTAATAAGCTCAAAACATGACTGTTTTCGGTTTAACAATAAGCGGTCCAAACGTCATTTATGCCGAAGTCTATTGTTTATAAATTTCACCCATGTTCTGGGTTAATTAATTATGCTTCAATAAATGTACTGTCGTTGATAAAGGTAATGAAATCACCTCGATTAAATTGTGACCTGCGGTTGCGTGGCCCTAGGACTATATGTCAATCGCACTTTCGCGAGATCACGCAATGCTTGAAACTAATTAGTCTCAGTCGCATCCCTCAACATCACAATAAAATGAGAGGGCTAGTGCATAATATCATCGGGAAAACATAGTATGGTGCTTGGAATCTGAGTTATTTATCATAGAAATAATCTGTACATAGAGAACTAATGACACTGATTCCTTTGTCATCTTCATTGGTTCTCTGGAGTTGTCCTATCTTCGCCTGACACTAGCGTCATTATCGTAGTTGATAATCATAAGCGGTAAGCAATAAAATAGGCGGTAAGAGTACACAACACCGCATATGAAAATTGTGACGTCACAATTTCCGAGCCTATGCCAGAAAACATTTCTGCGGTAGAGCTCTGGGGAAATCCTATAAACACCAACTAATGTCTGTCTCACCATGGCAAACAATAGCTCATTCGAAAGCCAAGACTCTGATGTATTGAAATATACAATAAAAGAATTATGTAATTTATGTGCTTTAAATTATCGCAATCATAGTCTATAAAACCAGTGACATTGATCAGCAAAAAGGAAAAAGGTTGTCGATACAAGCTAATAATATTGCAGTTACGATGAAGACAACAAATTAAAAAGTTGTCTAGTTTTTTCTTTTTATATGGCCAAAGGAGTGAGTTTGAAAATATCTTGGAACAGATTAGGCAACTTACATGTATTTTACTGTTCATATAACATAAAATCCTTATAATGTAAACGTTCCTGGAATGGACTATTTACGTTGTATGAGCATCTACTGTACAGCAAAATTTGCGACTGACCCTCTGATATTAAAGATATTAATAATTTCACTTCTGGTTCGAGAGAGCTGATACATAGACTTACCCAGTCGGATCATAGTGCTTGTTATTTTCTTGTTCCTCACACCGTCATCAGTTGTTCTCAACTTGTATAATCTAATAATCCCTACAAGACATTTAGCATTACTAGATTATTCAATTGATCGAATACAGAAGAAGTTTAAATCATCATGACAAATTTACAAAGTACGGCCAACTGACCTTCAATTAGGAAACATATGCCGACACAAAATGAGACTGCTGCCGGAAGCAAGACGAGGAATGTTGTTGCCAACTTGTCACTGCTGCTGATGAAACATATTCCAGTAAGGAACTCTCCATCTACCTGAATAAACAGACAGTATTCATACACCAACATGTACATGTAGAGTTATAAATCTGAAAGACAGCAATTGATGGAACATAAATGCTTTGTACAGTCATACCTCGATTTATGAGTGTCCCAACATACGACAAAATTGAGATACGAGGAACATGCCGAGAAAACATTTTGCCTTGAAATACGAGATGGTTTTAGATGCGTTCGAGTATGCGAGAGGCTTTTTATGAGAACAGCGTCACTTGATCTTTCTTGCCAATCAATCGAAAAAATTTAAAAAGGCTGACTAAAAGTGAGGGTGAAAGGAAGTTAAAAAGCGACGCAAAAAGAGCCAAACAAAAAAAAGCAAAAAAAACTGAAAATGAAAACAAGTTGAAATTAAGTTTATTGCAACATAAGATTAAAACCTATTTTTAAGTGTGTGTATAGTAAGCTAAGTGCATTTAAGTTAGCTTCAAAGTTTATGTTAAGTTACATGGCGACACAAAAGTGTAGAGTACTAAATGTGTTGCCATCAAGTCTCTTTCACGCCGCCATTAGCTGCTGCCATCTGTTTCGAAGGTACTAACTCCATACAATACTGTACATAATAATGTTACATTTTATTGCAGATCATAACCATTAAGTAGTATTTGTTACGTCATGAGCATAGGTGGTGAATTAAAACAATCAAAAGCATGTTTTCCATCGTAATATCCTGTTTTAGGTGTTTTTTAGAATGTGGGAATGAATTAATTAATATACAGTTATTTAATAAAGAAAAATATTGATTTGAGATATGAGAGAATTGTCATCCGAGCTCAGTCTTTGAACGCATTAAGCTCGTATGTCAAGGTATGACTGTATTACTTGCAAGTGACTGACATACCTTTTTTAGTGACAAAGCTATGATAGCACAGATGAGAGGTACAGCCCATGCCGCTATATGAAAGTAGGCTATCTTTTTCTTGAGTTTATCATCCATACTGCCAGATTGCAGCTTCTTGAACTTGACATGCCACGAATAGCAAAGAATTCCAAACCAAACGATAGCAGCCATCATCGTATAATAAACTATGAAGAAAATGACAGTACAGGCTGCTGTTTCCTTTTCTTCGCTAAAATAATAGCAATACGGAAAATAATTATCAAAAAATGTTATTCATTTGGATAAAACAAATAAGCAATGTTTTACTTTTAACATAAAGGGGCAGACTTGATTTTCTAATTCCTTACACATCATCGGCGTAATCATACATGTACAACAATTCTTCAAGCACAACACCGCTGCTTTACTGCTTAGATGTGAGCTTTTAGAGCAAGCAGTCTCTCACTTACCTACCCTCTCAAATGTACAAATTTGGTGTATATAAAACTAAACCTAACCTACTGAAATACTAAATAAACATCACCTTTTAAAAATAAACATAATGGATGGTAGTTATAACATAAAGCTGTTTATTAAAATGTCAATACAAACGGTAATCGTTATCAATATTGTAATACATATGTGTCTTTAGATAATACTAGTTACATTTATATGTAATCGAATACCATCATTAAAATGCCTAAGACAACACTCACCCGGTGGTAGGCTCCTTTAGTCGCACTGTTCCATCTTTTCTGCACACGATACTCGCCTTAGCATCTTTGCTCGCATACTGGGCCAACCATCCGATACTACCCATCCAGAAACACACATTCATGTAAAAGATGATGATGGATGGATACTTTGATGAATTTTTCCAGTCAAGAAGAAATGTAACCTGCAGTAATTACAATCTTAAGTTATGTTCGGACAAAAATAAGGAAGCTAACTTTGGAGGCGTAAATCTAGCGATACAGGCCAAATGTGTTTAATGTACATAAGGAGCAAACATATGAAGCTAATTTTTGCATTGTAAAAGGCCATAGCATCATGCTAGAATAAAGAGTCCACACCTGTTCAAACTATCAGCATATTAAATATGGATTGGTTGATAGAGAATAAAGCTTGTGTATGTAAAAATTATTCGATCTCCCAAGACGTTTTAAAGCATTACTTTGCCTAGAATGCAAGAGATTTAGGTTTATGTTGAATAGAAGCGGCCTGACAAAACAGTTTCATGAAACAGCTAGGGCCTGTAATCAGAGATCCTTTGTAACACGAGCCGATGGGCAGACCAAGAGGCAATTAGGTGCCTCATGGAATTGAGAGCAGATTGTTTGTCCTACTAAGTGGTATGTCAACCGGAGAAAGGCTTAAATTAATATCTGATTACAAAATGAATCGAGAAACCACATCCCGCAGGTTCTTTTTAGCAACTATTGTGAACAAAACAAAGGAGAATTAACCTCGGTATTGCCCAAAAAGAAAGTAACAGATGCTTAACGGCTCGCTCAAATTTGATGAAGTTAGAACCTTAAACAAACAGTTGACAAGCACAACGCATAAAGATACAATTGAAATGAATTCATCAGAGCAAACAGCAAATGTGAAAGGAGACAGAACAGTTGCACATGATCTATCAAGCACTATGGTACACTTGGTTATTCAAAACCAACAATAATTTGATATGCATTTTTGCATATGCAGACTCAGTACATTTAGCCTGGCCATGCAACAAGGTTAGTACTTGCACTTACAGCAGCGAGCATGGTTAATAGAAGAGTGCAGAATCCAAAGACACCAATAAAGCTATAGATGTAACGTAGCTCTTGTTGGCTGTATACTGCGTTCTCACATTGCTCACCGCAACCATCAATGGACTTGTAAAAACTTGCTTCATTCGTCGTACTAGTCAAAGGAAAGCTACAGCTCACATTATCGTTAAATGACATTCCGGTGTATGTCTCAGCCTGTATGAATACAATGATAGCAAAAGTTACTCCAACCAATGAAACTCTTGAATTAAGCCCAGTTAGTCTTGAGCCAGTAAGTCTTGATTGCACTACTGAAAAAACTCGAGAACTCAAGTACGCGAGAGATTATGCAGATATAATAGAAGCAGCTTACCGTGCAATCCGCACCTGTAGAGAAATATGGCTGATTACATTCAAGAAATTCGGGCCAGCCACCATCGATGATTTCTTCTACAATACCACACTGCCTCTTGACATTTTCACACATATCCCGGCGATACATTTCTAACTGAGACTGTTCACACTTAGGCATGTAGACAGCGCAGAGCAAGGGATACAAAACATCCCAACACCGTGGCACGCTTTGCAGGCTCTCCCACATGCGCAGATGATCCTGTTGTGATCTAAGGGTTGAGCTATTTACTATGTCCAAAGATGTTTGAGTATATTTAACCTTGCCTCCGAGACAAATATTGTCTTCTCCAATAGACAAACAATCGGCGACATAATGGCAACTCTCACTACTATAGGAAGAAACGGTCCCTCCAAACATGAGAAGAAGCAAAAGTGTGGTGAGTACACATGACATCATCTTGGACACTTAAGATGCTGCTACGCATTGTCCATAGGTCCTAGTCGTCTGAGAAGCACCAATCATTCCTAAAATATTTTACCACATATATTTACATATAATAGTGTTTTTGCGCAAATTTTTCAATAATTTTATGTTGCAGTGTATAAAAACATCAAAAAAATTGTTCAGTTTTTTATTTTCTAGTTGTTTTGAATAGAACTAAAAATGATCTGTACACTTTTGTAAATACTGAAGTCATCAATTATTATTTGTCCATGCTCTTGCGTGCTATTAGGCCTGTTTTATTCAAGCTAAACAGTTGTATCAAATTTCATATGAATCAAATACACAATACGGATTTACTGGCTATTGAAACAGCGCATGCCACTAAGCTGCAAGGAAAAATACAACAATGACAACTCCAATAGGCTGATGAGACTTTCACGTACAACACAACTTAGCTAGTACTACCCAAAGCTTTTCATAGCAACATCTTGTGATCTTAAAAATAAATTTATGCTATAATAACAAAACCAGCAGCTCATCAAAATAAGCATGGTAAAGAACTAAAATTAATTTTATTTTGCATAATTTGTTTTGCTTAGGGCCTAGTTGTTACAAAAATCTACTTTAACTAAAAATGAAAATAGTCAGTTTTCAATTGCGAAATGGACAGAAAATATTAATACTGGCAGATTTTTTGCTTAGTAAGGAGCTAACAATTGCAAGAACTGACTTATTGACCACAGCATGATGGGTTTTCCAAATGAAAACGAAATAGTGCATAAAATTCAATAGCTTGACACAATATCAACATCAAAAGAGCATCAGAAAAAAACACAGCCGAAGCTAGTTTGTTGCTAGCCTTTTAGCCAATGGAAAAAGCCATAACAACTACATTTACTAAACAGCTACCTAACGGGCTTTCCCATTTTAGAACAACATATATGTACCTGTCCAATTTCCAAGTTTACAGTTCAAGAAATTGCTCAAATTTTAGCTCTTTGCTTTAAGCTTCAATTACTGAAATACACTGCCAAAGAACTAGTCCGTATATCATTGCCAAAACTTAATATGGATAACTGAAACTGGTAGTCAAATACTCTACAAACAAACATGTCACATCTCTATAAAAAGTGGTTCAAACAAGTCGACCATATACCACATTCATTTGCTTAAGAAAATAAGTGAAGCAAGAAATCGTTACCCTACCAAATGAATTGTGTGAAAAACGAACGGCCATATCAAGCACGAGCAAAATAAGCATGCGAGTTTAGAAATAGTCTGCTGACTGCGTGATCTCCAAGGTCGGTTTGCGTTGAAGTAGTTTTCCTTTGATAGGCTAGTAACGACAACGAAGTTGACACAGCGACTCCTTATAGGAATTTATAAAGAAAACATCGAACACTCGCACAGAACGAGTGGACAACTCAGAATATAATAATTTTTACGTAGACGGTAGACCTACATTAATTAGTAGTTCGGCGTTCAATGCGCGCTATAAGAAACCCAGCAATACTTTACCTAGCGATTACCGCTAACTCTTTTATTTGGAGCAGACGCATTCTCTTTGCGCGCTAGCGTCTTGAATACGCGTGGTTTGTGGATAAATCCGGATAAAAGGAGTTTTATTTGCTCATCGGTTATTGTGTTTTTGCTGCTATTTGGGCCCTTGTGTTCTAGCTACTCTGTGTAACGTGCGTTAAATTACATTAGACGATGAAAACGCCGTTATAGACATTTTCAATTTGTTTTCAAGACTGCTAGACTATCAAACCCTAGCGTTAATAGAGTCAGTCATTTCTGCTGAGACTCAGCTATTTTATTTTGGGAAGCATTGATATTAAAAGAAAAACATTTGCATTTCTTATTAGAGAGAAAAATATTCTTACTTTGAAAGATTAGCTTTACCTGCGGTACTCAAAAAATACAGTTCATCAGTTAAAATCTTTGCGAAACTAGTGATTATGAGAAAACCAAGTGCTCAGCTAAAAGAATCAGGATGTGTTTGCTTGTAGTGTTTTGTATTGAATCAGTAATGCTGGTGGTGCTTTATTTAGTTTAGCCAAACCAATGAAGTTTATTTGAAGCTTATAGCTAAAAAAAATAACCGCAAGGTTATATGAATAAATACTCACTAGAAATTCCCCTGTCATACAGCCCACGACCAAAGTGATAATGGAAAAAGAAAGGGTACTGCTGGTTGAGAAATGCAATATTAGCAGTCAAATGGCACTGCAGTGCAATAGGAGAAATGCAATAGGAGCTGCAATGGACGCTGTAATGTACTGGGTGTTATTATGTACAACAAACAGCAATAATGAAAGGAAAAGATTATATGTTTATATCTCTCCCCTGCAGTAAGAGAAATACAATATTAGAAGTAAAATGGCAAACTGCTGTGTATTATACATAGGCTAGGGGGCTGTATATCACTGGTCATAGCAACCAATATCAAGAAGTTGTGATATTTATTTAGATTTCTGTATTTATATCTAAAAAATTATGCTGAATTTAAAAATCTAACAGTTTTTAGCTGGTTGTCATAGAAATAGATGTACATCTTTAAAAAATTGTAGGCCTGTTACTTAATTTTGTAGATATTAAAAACAGTTTGGCAGTACCGCGATATTGGGTACCGCGATATTGGGCACAGCCACAGTATCATCAACAAAATCTTTAGAAAAATAATAACAGTAACGTATTGCATTGTCACTATATACATGTACTTCGATCTTTTAAATTTGAATGATTATTCTTATAACTAATTATTATAATAATCTCATAAAATCGAATAAATATTCTTACAATTAAATATTGTAATAATCTCAATCTCATAAGAATTGTTAGAAAAATATCATCGTCATTTCCTTTACTTTCACTGCTTTGAACATCAGTTGGAATACCAAAGTACTCATTATAAGTGTCCAAAATGTCAGAGTCCGGTAGAATCTGCAAAAAAAAGAATTGATTACTTTTCAATACTTCTACATTAATTACATAAAACCTTCGGCAATTGGACAATGTCATAGACTGATGAAATGTGCACGTTTTTTCTCGTGAAATGAGCACGACTTAATGGTTCTACTCTCTGTTGCACGGCCTTATCGGCGTTTCGTTGGCCTGTCTTAATTTTGATTAAAATAGGCTTGTCACGTTTTTATTTCAACTTTAAGCCAAATAAATCTGTTTATTTATGTATAATCCGATCAGATGGGTTAGTTTTAGGATGTTGCGGTAACTTTTCAAAGACTTGGTAACATATTTAAATATGTTTATATGTGTTTTGTATCATTATTATACTTAAACGACTCTACACAAAAATGGTTAAATTTTTAATGAGGTTTTGGTACAAGGGTTTGGTCACGGCCGTTAACGGATAATTTTTCGAGAGTTGTGTGAGCATATGCATTTATCATAAATCTCCCAGACAATCGCTTCGCTTGTGTTTGGTCGTGGGACAACCAGCATCCAACTGTACTTAAAAGTATCTGATTGCCGACTATCACGAGGGGAGGACTAGTAAAACATCAAAACATGAGTAAACAATTCATACATTAATATCAGAACACTCAGTATTACCTTTTCATCTTTGGACACGGTCACTCAGTAAAATAGCATTTTACATGTGGGACTACTTGGGACTACTCCAGTGCTTGAGATGTGACTTATTTACATACTGACCATTACCAAAAATACAAAGCCCAACGTGTTATGATCATCATGATATTCTACAGTCGATCGACAATAAATAAGTGGCCCGCCTTTCGCAGTATCCAAACGTTGCTTTACACAAAATCTCGTTTTGCAAAACGTTTGTCAACAGCGACACTGCAATCATCTTGTTAATCTTTTTACTTAGTTTGTAACACATCAACTCATTCAATATTTTAAACAGAAACCAAAGAGCGATCCACTGTAATATTTGTGCACATACTACAATCAAGCAGAAGCTGTACTTGCCGATAGACTAGTTGTTAAGTTTAGAGGAATTCAGTATACATTTAGACATGAAGTAACCAAATCATGAATTGGTTATCATGAATGTTAAACTCATCTTGAATTGTTTGTTTCATGTTTCATTGTTTTTGAATTTGTTTTTATACTTCACCATGAGCTCTTGTATATTAAATGCAACCTTTATGATGGTTTAAATGCCATCAACTTACTGGTAATCTTAGAACTTCATTTAAATGAAATTAAAACCATTTTCACTGACGAGTTCTTATAAATAACCTTAACAATTCTTGAACTTTTTCATAAAAATATTATCTCATTCATGGGTGTTACGATGGAGATGAATGAAACTTCAGGTCATTTATTCGTATAATCTTCTAGAATGACAGCAAATGTTCGATCATTAGGAGCAGTCACAAATGGACCGACAGGATCTTGACCAGCCTCCAAATTTTTAATAGCAGCTTCACAACGTGCAATGGAGCATTCCTAGCTGCACAGCAATCACAACGCATTTTTCCTACATACAATGCAATCACAAAGTGTGCGCTCAATCTTCCAATATGTGCTATGCCAGTAGATGGATCTGATCGACACTTTGCAATTTGTCATATGCTGATGGGTCTCATCACAACACTGAATACTTTCATTTACATGTACATAAACTGAAGAATCACTACACTTTCATCATGTAAGACTAAATCACCAGAATATAAAAAACCTGTCATTTATTTGAAAGTACAAATTATCTAACAGATGTGAACGGAACTTTAAAACAAAAGCGGGAGTGTCTAAGGAGCATATTTAATGTCAACACAAGGTTTTACAAGCAGATGTTAACTCATTGATATTTCATAACCAATGTAACTACCTCATTCTCATTTTCATCTACCAACATCTTGTAGGCCATCAGTAGCCTAGGAATTTCCCACAGATGCATCGGACTGGCTTTTACACGAACAAATTATAGGCCTACACTGTCAATATGCAATGCCATCGAGAGGCTGTGGCTCTTCCTTTTTGACAGTATGTAACTATACTGAAATTTAAGTTATGTATAATTAGTACGAAGTCTGAAGCTTTCACCTCAATGGTAAGTGTACCACATATTTGCATGCTAAAGTTTTAAACTTTAATAAACTATTATTCTTTGGTGTCAGAGACTGGATTCATCCTAACTTAATAGTCAAACAAGGCTCAAGGAGTGGTTGCCATGTTCTCAAAGAAGCATTTAAGGCTCAAGTAATGTGATGAAAATGAGCTATTCTTAATGGACTAGTGTTTCCATATAAATTTTAAACTTCAAGTTTGTATGAAAACACAACAATGTTCCAGATAGCTCAGATCTTGATTGGCGAATCAGTGGTGGATGCAAACAGATAATGATCGCCTTGAACTCGTATGACCCCAACCACACGTACGACTATACTTATACACCAATAAAGCTTGCCATGATTAAATAACCTCAACTTCCCCAACTCCCTTATTATCTTTTGTCAACGCTTCACACAAATCTATACATATGCCATTATAACCCATTGCACCAGCTTCATTCTATGGTTTTCTTCTTGAAGTGAGAAGAATGGAGGTTAATTGCTATGGTAATGCCATTTTATGTATTAGAGGGTCCAACCGTAAGAGTTTGTTAAAATAGCAAATTGCGATTTCGTATTAGCCTAACCTCCTCGTGCCAAAACCATTGAGCTATATAGCTTTTTTCCCTTTACGGATAAACTTGCAAGTTGCAGTTCAGCCATTACTTTGGCAAATTTGAATGATTAGTCAAGCCAGACAAAGGCTTTCATTTAAATAATAGTTTTCTGTGACGTAAGCTATTAATCCTTAATGCACATAGGCCCAAGCCCAAATTTCGTATCTGGTCAATGGCTTGCAAATTTTTTAACTCTCAGTCAAGTTATGCACATTGTAGCATCACTGTCATCTAATGTTTTGGGTTAACCGCCCCTCACAACTGAGCAATGCTTACCATCTGTTAACCGCCCCTCACAACTGAGCACTGCTTACCATCTGCATCAATCATGACAGTTTAAAAGAGTGCATTGGAAGCATGCTGATTGGTTATAGTTAATTACACGAATAGATCACTTCTGATTAAAATATGGTTATCATTCCTACATCTATTTTTTTACTGTAATGAAGACTTTGCTGCCATCACACTTCCTTCAGGTGTCTAAATTAGTGCACATCATCCGCATTCACAGTTAGTACAGTTTATCTCCTTTTGTTAAAGTAATGCCATTAAAGCTAGTGTATCATTGTACATGTACATTGCTTGGACCAAGGAGTGCCCGACATTATAACAACCTCAGCAGGTCCAACATATTTGCCAAATCATAATTTTTTCAACATCTATGAGGCAAGCATGTGGCGAATTTTGAATTAGATCAATGTTAACTCACCACCAATTATTGTCAAAGACCAGTATTTACCAACTAAATTTTGGTGTATATAATTAACAATAACTAAGCTCTAACTCAACACATAGTTCAGTTATGACTAAGTTTATACTCAGCACACAGTACAGCTATAACTATGAATTACATATAAAGGTTGACTTGCAACAAAATTCACATTACAGTTATTTGATATGAAAAGATTCACCATGTCTTACTCTGTTGTGTTGTAGGTGCAAAATATGTGGAAATGTGATTACAAGCTCTTAAAAGCTCAAAAACAAACAGTTAATCGCAGCCACACGAGACCGCCGTAGCTTGGATTCCCTTTCCAAAACGGCTCAAATGTGACGTAGCTGTAGTAGATGGTTTCTGTTTACACTTTCATGCAACCTTATTCGTCGAAATATTTTCACAATTATACTTCACGCAGTCAATAAAACCATGTCTCTTCTTACGCGCCTGTTTTATCGTCATTGTAATGCTGTCACTTTTAGCAGTGATATCTCATAACTTACCGTAAAAATTCGTTTAATTTTTTAGCCTTAGCTTGAAGGAGTACATATCATTGTCTGATAATCATGACGAGCCTGTTTGGTCACCTGTGATAATCGAAAAGTGCAGCAAAAATTATTTGCGAAGTATTGGGTCACATGATCAGATTACGACTTGACGATTAGATAATGCCGAAACAAAACTGTATAGTAGCGAGCATCTATATTTGATATGAGGTCTTCGGTAAAACCTGAAGTGTTGGTCATAAACTAATGCTACGATAAGTTTTATATTGAGCTTTTTATTGGCCTTTCAACTGACGTGAGAACATCACGTGACAAGACAATAAATAAATTTCGTGACTATGTCAGAGAAATAAAGAGATTCCAATCTACGGCGGCTTTTCATTTTTGAGCTTTTAAGAGCTTGTAATCACATTTCCAAATATGTGGCACCTACAACACAACAGAGTAAGACATGGTAAATCTTTTGATACCAAATAACTGTAATGTGAATTTTGTTGCAAGTCAATCTTTAAGATTTTAGTGTTTCACCTGCCACATCCCACAACCTATTCATCCTTTCAGGAGTCCCCTTCATATTGCAAAGAAAATAGCACGAGTGAGGTTATCCATCTATGAAGATGAAGGTCACCTCAAAGTTACTTCAATGTGTTCACCCTGATAAGACGACGTGTTTGTTATCAGGGAAAAATGTTAAAATAATCTTGGAACTGTTCAACCTTCTGGACATCCATGAACAAGGCGAATTAAATGGTAAGTCATGGTGTAATATCGAACTTAGGATAGAAGGGCAGACCAAACCTGTTCTCAATCTTCTGCAACAAAAAAAAACAGTTGCTAGACTGCTATTTTCTAAAAGCTTGACAGTAATCCATCTTACTTCAGTTATGGGGAGAGTTACATTTAAAATTCACAGTCGAAATTGGAATATCCGCGAAATTGAAACTAGATTTTTTTAAACATGATCCACAGGTTTCAGAACATTTTAACTGTTTTCAGAACTTTCACAAGTACCCTATGTGTAAGAGCATAAAAGCATTAACATCCTTACATATGCTAGCAACTTGGCTAGCATATCTTATATACAATACTAAAAGCTGTAAGAAATTGATGAGAACTGAAAAGCAAAGCATGGCTGGGGACAAATCACAGAGTCAAAGTCTGTTAAATTTTTTTGAGCCAAACAGTGTCATGATAGCAGAATGATAAAAAACGTTTTTTTGTAGATTAAGTTGTAAGGGAAGGTCAATTTCTGTTCAAGCAGTATCAAGCTATTTTTAAAATAGATTTTGATTTTACTTACCAGCTCGTTGCTAGTGGATGTTCATATCGATTGAATGTGCTCTCCGCATTCAAGCCTTAGGGATGACACTGATTGCTATGCATATCTAAATTAAGGCCACCACCACTGGAGAGAGGTCCTTCAATGACAGTAAATTGTACTTCACAGACTCTTTAATTTATTCATTTCAAAGCAAGAAAACAACTTGTACATTAGTAAATGAAAATGGAGAAACTCAAGTGACCGCCATCTTTAAAAACCTGTGATACAGCAAAGCCGCAATAGTTGGAGCCGCGAAGTAGGGGAAATCGCTGTAAAACTTTAACTTATGGTAACTTGAGCATACAGATGTTTTGACACACAACCTGAAATTTGTGCAACTATTTCACTCAATCTCTGATGAACTTTCTCACATCCAAAGTTTTTTAGCACGTTGCAGTTTTGAAATCGGTGCATATGAAGGCAGTTCTCTTTCAAATAATTTGATTAGATTCTTATTTAATAACATTTAACAGTGCTTCAAATTCTCTGTTATAGTCTTATAATCATGAATCCATGAAGATAGTGCGAGGCGTAGTAGTGATGCAGAAAGGGAAGAAAGCAGTGCCTTGCTTACAAATCTAAAGCAATCATTTTCAGATCTCATTTTAAAGTTTTTGAAAATTTATAGTAGTTATTATGAACAATGTGAAAGTGATGCGAAGAAGAGAAAGCCTGTAGCAAGTGGCAATGGAGAGGCTGGCCATAGTAATTCAAATAAATATAAAATGTAAAAAATATCAAAAATGAAAATATTTAAATAAGTTAGTTTAATTTAAAGTTCATGTAGCATAAGCTCTGTATCCTTTGCATCACCTTTACCTATGATTTGTCAACCTCCTGTAGTGCTAAGGCTACACCTCTTGGTGCCTGTCTTTAACATAAAGGTAAATTGGCAATAAAAACCTCTTATTGATTATTAGTTTAGTTTCTCACATGAAATATTGGTTTTGTAGCATTTAGGCTTTATTTTCTTGATCTCATTTGATGCTATATGTATGACGTACATCTATATATAAAAATCTCAAAGTCTGTTTGCAGTTCTGTTTGTCCAGCTATAGCTATTAAAATATTGGAAATAAGAATCCGTATATTGCAGAATATTTGATCTCGCAACCTCCTGTTTGCCAGTCCATTCCCTTACCAATTAAGCCATGCAAGCTTGATGTACCTTACAGGATGAAATTATTCACAGAGTTAAATTTTGCGAGAATTGTCTTTTCATGGCATTTTTGCGGACTAAATTATTCACGGATGAACACATTCACGAATAAAATAATCCATGAAAGCAGCTAGCAATAGAGTAAAATCTTCACGTGCTTATACCACGTCTTTAGGTATCTATTTAGCTAGGAAATTTATGTCGATCATGCTAAACTATAAATTTTTGACTGAATCGAGAGGTTTTTATGAATATTTAACAATGTGGAGGCTTTTGGTGAACCAACAACTTGTGGTAAGTTATGAGTTTTTTCAACGTAAAGAAGAGTTTTTTTCAAAGTGCAAGAGAGATTTTTGCGATGATGACGCTGTGCCGAATTCCAAATACTGTAATTTGTGACAACCTTGAATGATTTTGTAAAGAAGTGTGATGCATTGGCAATGGGCTTAACTCAAAGCCACGGCGATGATTTTAAAAGAGTTTGGAACTCAGCTCTGTTTACTAACTCTGCCCAGCGGTTAGTTTTTAATTTGAGGTAGTAGTTATTCTCCCTTGCGTTGAAAAGTAAAACAAATTATTCACGGATTTTACTAATTCACGGAATTGTTAGTATGCAAATTCGCGAATTATTAAATCCATCGAATAATTTCATCCTGTAGGCTGTAGGATATTCGTTGGGCGATATATGTCGCTATGCGGGTAAAAATATGCTACTGCTCTCTGTTACGGCACAACGTCATTCTATGTATTAGTAAGAGCTTACATAAATTAGCCATTGGCAATGTGCCAGGCTAATGGCAAGTGACATTGTTTATAAGTAGAGTTTATATAAGTATGGCATTACCATCGCTATTATCGTCACATTACCATCATAAGCTGGTTTTTAATACCTGTGCAACGCCGAACATTCCGCTAGTATATGTATATATACATAACCATATATGTACTGGAAGTACCTATTAGATTTTTAAGCTGTGTAGCGAATTTAATGAACTACAGTATATTCTTATAGTATCATTTACTCCAACATCTGACAGTTTCCATGAGAAAAGAATCTTGAGCAGATTATATTTGAGATTGTCTCTCTTTGTCAGACATACTCTTCTACCAGTTCATGAAACGAGCAACAGATATGAAGCAAAGCATGGTTTACAAGATCTTTGACATGCTAGATTTTGACGGATCCGGGCAAATAGATTTCAATGAATTCTACGTTATTATCTGTATTATCGTGGCTGTTAAGGTGAGATAATACAATTTTAGTGACAACGCAGTTTATTTGCCTGACCACTTAGGAATCACAGCATTGACACTTACACTTGTAAGTCTAGTTAACCGTAGTGACTCCGGTTTGACTTCCACCAAAGACAGGAAAGTTTATCTCCTTGAGTCAAGCTAGTAGTAATAAGCACCTCTGGCAGCCATTGTGTCTTCATAAGACCTGGTTAGACCACAGTCTTGCAGGTGCTGCGCCCTGCTATGTAAGCTTAGGCCTGGTTCAGGCCAATATCGTAGGTATGGCGTGCGGGGTTCTGCTCCCTGCTATCCTGAAAGCTATCCGGCATACGCTCCACAATAGCAGTCACGCAACTATTACATCTTATAAAAATAAATGTAGTTATTAGTGCAATTGATAGCTACACAGTTTGTATTTACTGGCGGGACACAAAGTAAGTTTGAAATCACGCTACAGACTCGATTCACATCAATGAATCATGGGTTCGCTAGCTTAGCAAAGCTATGACTTATTACGGCTACGACATATTGACAATTCATAACAAAATCGTATGTTAATCTTATTAACAATAGTTATCTACAGTAACTTTAGTGTATTTAATGTATTTAGTGGTTATGATTCTCAATAAAATGTAACATTACAATGTGCTATGTGCAGTACACGCGTATACACATACATACAGACGTATAACATAAACGTTGAATTTAAATTAAATGAATTTAGCTTATTAAACATACTTAAAGTTAAGTTAGAGTATTAATTTTACTAAACTAAACTCCAACATTGTCATTGCCAAAAATGTTGTCACCTATCTGTTTCCGGTTTCTTTTTCACTATAACTTATAACGAATATAACGCATATCGGCTTTGCTATTTCGACGTATTCATCACACCAACTGCCAAATTCCACTTTCACAAGAAATTTTTGTTGATATCGTATGGTAAAAAAATGTCGTATGGTAAGGACGAAAAAACATCGTGTGTGACGTTATAAAGCAAAAAAATCATATAACAGGGACATCGTAACCCGAGAGTGCATTGCTTTTTATAGCACGAAAGGCTTTTCATGTTTATCAGAATTGCTTACAAAATGTTTTAGATTTATTAGTTTTCACGTATATAATACATTGAAAACTAAAAGTTCTTATCTTTTTTGTTCATTTCATGATCCAAATATTTTTTTATAATTCTAGTTTTCATTGCAGTTGGTTGATTTTCATTGTTTACACAGCCTTTTCTCCATTAACAAGATATGTAACAATGTAAGTAGTGTCTATTGCTATCACAAGTTGTTTAGCATCTGTAATAAATAATCAACACGCTTGCTCGGACTGTTTCCATAACTACAAAGAAAAGTTGGGTAAGGAATTTATGGTCATCACCTTACTGAGTGAGGCCAATTCTCAGTGGTCATTTTCTATTCGTCATGCAGAATAAAGTTGCATCAGAGTGTGTAGCTATAACTATCAAACTGTAAGCATCGCCTGCGGTTGTCCGTTTGTCAGTGTGTAGCAAGGTTTTGAACAGACACGTCACGTGGATCATTTGTGCTCCGCATACAGGTGTTGATATTGGTGTGTACAAATTTCATATTTCTGTGCATATTCTTATGCATACTGTCTTGTGCCTTTAGTATTCCTAAATGAACATCTTTTATCTGACAGCGACACATATAATGACTTATTTTCACTGTTGTCTCTCCGCTGCTTGTCAAACCTAGCAATATTTTCTGTTTGCTTGAGCATTTTGTCATTTTGTAGGATAGCATAGAGAAGCAGTTCATATACAGCCATTCAAGAACTGTTTTTGATTTTCTCAATGAAGATGCATCTAATGCCGTCTCAGTGGATGAATTCATCAACTTTGGATTTTTGTTTAATTTCCGTGAAGATGCTATCAAAGACATTTTTAAAGAATTTGACCTCTCTGGTGACCAGGTGGGTTTTTAACGTGAAATATCACCTTGTTTTCAAGACATCAAAGAGTATTTCTATATATTGGCTGTTATTCAATGTACATGTATTTATACATGTTTATGTATGATGCCATTGTGATACTTGTTTATAAATGTGTATGGGATCATTGGGATTCCACAAGATGTCTTGGTGAATTTTTTTTCAACGTAGGTCAATGTAATGCATAGGACAGACAGCTTCTATGCTTATTCTACCGAATGTCAAGTGTTACTTTAAATCATACTTAGATGATTAGTATTTAGTTTAAGACTTCGCCAACATAATAATAGTAATTTTGCCATCAGTTCTGAATAAACAGGGTTATTTGTTCTGTTTTTAAATTTTTAGGAGCTGGACTATAAAGAGTTTCGAATGTTTGCCATGGCATGCATTGACCGTCAAAATGAAATAGACAAAGTTGGTCGTGAAAAGGCAATGACTCTGGCACGGCAAAAAGCGATCAAAGAAAAAAAGAAGAAGCTTTTAGCAATGAAAAAGGACGGATCATTAGCTGCAGTCTTACAGTCCATCAGAGCTAAAGGTGAAAAACTTCTGAATACTAAAAACTAAAAAACTATAAAACTAGAGCACTGTGATTGCACTTCAGTGTAAAACTCCTAAAACTTAAAGATGTCAGCATTTTGAGAGATGCAAGTGTAGGCAGTGTCTGTAGGCAGTGTCTGTAGGTAGTGTCTGTAGGTAGTGTCTGTAGGCAGTGTCTGTAGGCAGCATCTGTAGGTAGCGTCTGTAGGCAGCGTCTGTAGGTAGTGTCTGTAGGCAGTGTCTGTAGGTAGTGTTTGTAGGTACTGTCTGTAGGTAGTGTCTGTAGGCAGTGTCTGTAGGTAGTGTCTGTAGGCAGTGTCTGTAGGCAGCGTCTGTAGGTAGTGTCTGTAGGCAGTGTCTGTAGATAGTGTCTGTAGGCAGTGTCTGTAGGTAGTAGTGTCTGTAGGTAGTGTCTGTAGGCAGCGTCTGTAGGCAGTGTCTGTAGGCAGCGTCTGTAGGCAGCGTCTGTAGGCAGTGTCTGTAGGCAGCGTCTGTAGGTAGTGTCTGTAGGCAGTGTCTGTAGATAGTGTCTGTAGGCAGTGTCTGTAGGTAGTAGTGTCTGTAGGTAGTGTCTGTAGGCAGCGTCTGTAGGCAGCGTCTGTAGGTAGTGTCTGTAGGCAGCGTCTGTAGGTAGTGTCTGTAGGCAGCGTCTGTAGGTAGTGTCTGTAGGTAGTGTTTGTAGGTACTGTCTGTAGGTAGTGTCTGTAGGCAGTGTCTGTAGGTAGTGTCTGTAGGCAGTGTCTGTAGGCAGCGTCTGTAGGTAGTGTCTGTAGGCAGTGTCTGTAGATAGTGTCTGTAGGCAGTGTCTGTAGGTAGTAGTGTCTGTAGGTAGTGTCTGTAGGCAGCGTCTGTAGGCAGCGTCTGTAGGTAGTGTCTGTAGGCAGCGTCTGTAGGTAGTGTCTGTATGCACTGTCTGAATGCAGTGTCTGAACAGTTCGCTGTGACCATTTATAACTCCAGTCAGCGACGTATTCATGACAGCTATAAATGAGCCATTTTATGTTCGTATGTTGTTTCATTAAAGGATATGACACATTTAACTTTCTGCCTAATGTGTTTTACTATCAACACATTCATAAATACTGTGCAACAATGATAAAATATTGCTTCAAGCTTGGCTTTTAGTGACCTTCTGGTTTTTAGCTTACAATAATTTAAAAAAGCAGCATTATTTGCATAAAGAAAGAGCTTTTGCTTTTTGCAATTATAGCACATGTAGTTAGATGTACAGAGCATTGGTCAACCAAGTAATCCAACAATTATAAGTGTTTTGTCAGTGCAGAACTTGAAGTAAATACAGTCATCTGCTGAATATGAAGTGTGCAGAAATAAATACAGTCATCTGCTGAATATGAAGTGTGCAGAAGTAAATACAGTCATCTGCTAAATATGAAATGCTTTCCTATTAAACATGAATTTACACAAAGATTTTGCGGTTTTATCAGAAAGTATCAGTATTTTTTATTGATTGTTTTTCATGTTTGAGGTGATCTGATGCCTAGGATGTTTCAAGTTCAAAATCGATAAAACTTGATCGCGATTGAAGCACTCAAATGAAAAATTCGTGCGAAATAACGCTATTACATGTAGTTGTTATCATTGTAATAATTGTTATTGGCTATTGCGTTAAAATTAGTGTTACGCGTTTTTATTCTGTCGGTCTCTTTGCAATTATAGCCATCACAATCGCACTTTCGATTGATCAGAGCTTTATAACCGTGATCATGTTTTGTCGACTTTAATCTTGAAATATTCTCTCAATCAGATCACCTCAAACATGGAAAACAATCGCAAATTATAGAAAAATACCGATACTTTCTGATAAAATCTACAAAGATTTTGTGTAAGTTCATGTTTAACTCAACATTGCTAAGATCACTGCTAAAACGCTATTGAAGAGCGCTAGTACATCATTCATAAGGCTATCAAAAGACTACTGTTCTATATGGTATATATACCGTAACTGCAGAACAGAGTCGAATAGTCTGACGAGCTCTTAAAAAGTGTTTATCCTTTCTGATCAGCTTATTTATGTTTAAGCTTAACTGATTGCTAGGTCAAACAGTGGAAGTTCCAAACTGCCTTCTTGAGAAGACCTGGAGCTGGAAATATTGCAAAAGATTAACTGAGATTCCAAGCACTAATCTGCAGAAATAAGATGGTGCTTGCATTTCTGCTAGAGGCTGACAGTTTATCCATAAATATTTTGACCAACGTTTCGTCAGAATTGCATCATCAGAATCGTTGAGTCGTTAATGCTTATTCTGATCTGCTCATTCAGATCCTTCAAATGGTGTTAGTAATCAATTAAATACCATTAAAAGCTTTCAATTCAACATTACAAAGTTTTTCTCTGCTCATTATAGATTAGTTGGATTGGATTATTGGTACAGTGCCTTTCAAATTTAGCTTAGATGATAAATATGGAAATGTGGGCGGTGTCTGTCTCTACCTCATTGAGTGAAGTGTTTAGTCATCCTAATAACTCAGGGTGCATGATGTTCAGGTGATTTTAGTTTAGCAAAGAGTCTTTGACAGATGGAAAACCTGTATTGTATCTGAAAAAAATGTGTTAAAATTCAAACAAATATATGTTAAAAAGAAAAGTTGGGAATCCTCAATATGTTCTACCTTCTTATGTATCCTTTTTGTCACTTGAGTTGTTACTCTCAACTGATGCTTACTGCTTTAGGCAAAACATATGTAAATGACTTGCACTGTGTTTTCAACCTGCTGGTTTTTTGCAAGAGACTCGACCATTGTTTTATGGTTTCAGAAAGAGAATAATTGATGTCACTGCAAAGTATTGAAAAACTAGAAGTTATGGGCAGAAATCCTCTAGATTTCCAAAAAGCTACCATTCTAAATTACATACTCTATATACAATTGTGTTTTAATGTTCCTGGTTTTTCACACAAACCAACTACCACACATTTTTGGATAAGGTAAAAGTAAAAAAGGGTAAAACTTGTTTCATTTCCATATCGACACATATAATAGAACATTTATATGGTTGCCAGTATAGAAGTTATTGTGCTCACTCATTGAGTTATGTATAGATGTTGCCATTATACTAGACCCTTACATACACAACATCACTAAAAAGCTAGTATAAAGCACCGAATGTTTTTTAATAATAAAATAGCACATTTATCCATAAGCTGTAAGCTTATCAGCTGTTAATGACCTTAGAAAGCCGGCCATGTGACAACAGTTTTACACTACATACAGTCGAGCGTTGAAATATATAAATAATCTATTCTGATATTTGTTTTGTTCGTTTGTATGATGGAACAAATATTCTTACAAGAATCCATTTTGTTTCACGAAATTTCTTTCAAGAGACTAAAAAACGATGCTAAATATTATTGTTATGTATGACACCAATCATGTTCTCATTTTGTTTCATGTTATTCATTGTGAATGAGGTTATGTACCCTATAAATTCTACTAATCAATTGGTATTATTTACGTTTACCATAGAGCTATGTTCAATTAATAAGACATAGAGAGAGTTTTATACATACATACACAGTGAGCATCTAGTGGTTTTGTCGATATTTTGAGGGCAATAGAATTATGTAATATATACTGGTTATTCACATACAAGATACCAAAGAGCAAAGCTATTTGACACCCAAACAGGTCAAATAAAAAAATGGCTCCCTAACTACTTAGCCTGATATACACAATGGCTGAGTTAATATGGTCAAGGTTTATAAAATACACAAGCATTTGAGAAGATTGACTGGTCACTTCAAATTATCAATGCAAATTGTACCTACGAAATATATACATGTAACTATATAAACAACTTATAGATGCCTGAAGTAATAAAAATCTTTGCACGGAAAACTGATTTTTATTTAACATATAACGTGTTTTGTGCAGTTTGAAAAAATTAAAAGAAAAAATAAAACAATTGTCAAGGTTTTCACTTTGTCAAACAACTGTAACTTTCAAACTTCATATCATGAGGAAAATTTTTTGTGCTGGTCAAATAAATTAAGAAACAAAATAAAACAACTGTAAAAGTGCTTAAATGTAAATTAATAAGCAAGTAATAGCTAAATTAAGTCCGTTTTGCTACTATTACAATAAAAGATGATTTGGTAATGATACAATTAATACAAACTGAAAAAGACAAAATAAAAATCCTGGATATGTTGAATTAATAATAACTATTCGTTCATAGAAGTGTGTTTGTATAAAAAAGGTTACTGTTCCAGCAGAAGCTATTCATCAAAACATTGAATACGGTGATACTGGTACTTCTAAATACTGGTACAAATGTAAAAATGAGATATTGGACTGTCTTTGTCTGATACTTTGTCTGAGGGAAAATGTAGAGGCTATTCCCACTCGAGATAATACAATCGTCCGCATAAAAAGTTTTAGCCTTTACTGATTTAGCAATTGAACTTACGAAAAAGCGAAAATACAAGTGTATCGCACATTTGAAAGTAAAATGACACATTCAAAAAAAATCAGTGTTAGTAGCAAAAAATTAGTTGATAAACAATTTCAAAAAATAAATGCAAAAGGTAATATTAGTTAATAATCAAAAGTGCACATTTTGTGTGCAATTTAGCATCGTATGCGTGTGCATACTGTTTGCGGTATATGATAAGTGCAATAGAATGCGAATGGTTGTATAGCTCAGTGGTAAACACATGGTTGGAAATTTGTAGTTGCTAGATTCGCAAGTTCAAATCCAGCAGGATGCGATCTAGTGAATTTTAATTCCAAGATTTTAATAGCTATAGCTGGACATACACAAGATTCAAGACTCCAAGATTTATATACACGTATATAGGTTTTGAGTAGTGCAGATTTAGTGAAACAATAGAAACTGACTATAATGTACAACATACATAATTAGAGATAATTTGTTAACAGCAAGTCTACAATTGGTGGCTGGAGTGAAATGATGTTGATCCTAAATTGTACTGATTTGTATGTAGCCAGCGACCATGTTTATGGCGTTTTCATGTAATCACATCTTTAACTAGATGTTTGCATACTTGTGTGAGCCATTGTCTTTTTATTCATCTTTTGGCACCTCAAGGATTATTATCTTCACGATTACACATATCAGTAGAAATTTTTTGTCTGTTACCCATGGAAGGACAGTTTCACTTACATACATCTAAAAGCTACAAATGCACATGAGCACACTTTAGTATGATAGTATAGTATATGTAAGTGATTTGACAAGTAGTGCATCTCAGATAAGGCATTGATATCTCTGCAAGAAGGCACTAATTGGTACAAAACATTGCTGCCAACCCTCTCGTTCCTCACCACCTTTAATTGCCATCAATATCTTGTACCATCTCTTCACAAGTTTTTCTTGTGACTAACTACCTTGGTTTCCTATCCAAGATAAATGGGTATGGGTGGTGGTGCCATCTCTTCACAAGTTTTTCTTGTGACTAACTACCTTGGTTTCCTATCCAAGATAAATGGGTATGGGTGGTCAAGAGCTGTGCAGTAAATGGTTCCATGTTTTTATTTTCTGTTTCTATATCACATCACTCATTCTTTCCACACTGTCTCTATTGAGCACTGAGGTTATCTTTGCTATCTCATTGTCACAGCATCACACGCAGTCTGAGAGTTACATTGGTTTTGCTATAATCTGGTCGATGACGCTCAAATTTTTTTCAAATGTGTGTATGGTTGAAGCTCAATATCTGTAGACCATTCAGTAATAAAAACTCAAAAATGGGGTATCAGGACGTCACTCAAATTTTTTTTTAAACTTATCGTATCGTATCTCCATGCAAGGGCTAATATCCTATTGTAGAACTTTCTTTCTATTAACTGGCAGTTTAGCTTCTAGTGTTTTTGAGTGCTCGATATGTGAGCTTTTCTCATCTAACTATAGAAGTAATAGTCATTTAAACAATTTTCAAGTTTCAGAGACAAACTAGCTGACGGGTACTAAAAAACAGCATATAAACTATGGCAGGTAATTAGTGTAGTTGCCATTAGCTAAGTTAACTAATTAGCCAATAACAAAATTAGCAAATAAACTAGTTTGAACAACTTAAGCTAGTAACTTGAGCTTGGCTAAATCTTTCTTGCAATAAGAGCCATGAAGCCAGCTTGTAATTGTTATGCGCAATGATCTCTCACACAATCATGATCTTCAGCGTGTTAGTAGTAACCAATAGTGTTTTCGCAAGCGCTTCAAGCATGCATATTTCACCGGTGTAGTGAGTATATGCACAAACATTCCATATTATAGCGTTGTAGCCCCTTGGCCTAGAGGATAGCATAGCTATTATATCTGCATACCTGGAGGTTCTGAGGTAAAATCTAGTGCAAAGTGAATTTTTTCCTGTAACTTCATTGCTATAACTGGACATACAGATGGCAAAAGACCTGAGACAAATGCTAATTGACACACACAAACGCACGCACACACATTTATTAGATAATAATTATGTGTTTGCATTTTGGTCAAGCTACAAAAACGATAGCGTTTTTCTTTTGCAGCCGGTTTCATTAATCTACAAAAATATTAAACATTTTTTGTGTTTAAATGCATTAATTCTTGCGCAGAATTTTTTGCTGATTCTAAAAAATTTATGCCAGCCAGAAATGGTAAGCATGGCTTAATTCCACTTGAAAAAGCAATGGAATCCCTAGTGAAATAATTGATTATTTGCAATACAAGCAGCCAATAGTTTGAGCTAATGCATGTAGCTAAATTAGCAATTGTGGGTTACTGTTATGTTGATATAATGTCATAGGTCAGTTTTTGTAAGAATTCATTCTGTTTATTTGGGCGAATTGAATTAAATCAAGTCATTGAAGCTAGGAAAGCTAAAGAATTGAGAATTGAATTGTGATATTTTTGCTGTGAATTGAATTGATTCTTACACAACATATGGTGCAAAATAATTGGAAATTGAACTGTTAATTTTTTGATAAGAATTGACATGACATGAGTTATTTTTCAAAGCCTTATAAACATTTTTGAGATCAAGATGTTTTGATGACTGGCTTTGCTTTAATATGTTTGCAGCATATCAACTCTGGTAGTTTACTGTTTTACATATGACATAAAAGTCATCTAAACATAAAATGCAAAAACGTTAAAAACAAATAGAGATCTGTTTGAGTCTAGCTGTTTGTATTTTGACTTTTTGCTCTACTGTGGAGTTATCCGATCTATGTTTTTAAACTATCCTACACAACGCACCGGCTCCAGGCCTAATTGACTGCGCTTATCGTGTACATGTATGTATTTGTTTAGCGTCGTATGCATGCGACAGACTGCTATGATAAAAACGGCGCTTCGTTTTCTCTAAAGGGCTCGATTAATACATGTACATTACGGTATAGTAAAAGTTTACCAATGATGCGCACACGTGACATTTTTCGCGGGAAATATTATACCTAGTCGTCGATGTGCGAATCGCCAATTGTTTAGTGTTAGCAACAAATAATCTTTTTAAATAATGGACGTTACGGATACCAGTGCAGTTGCACAGAAACAAAAGGATGCCATTGGGGAGAAAACTCAAAAACTATTTCAGGATTTCTTAGAGTTGTAAGTAAACCACGTTGTAGTTAATCGTTTTGTTGTAGGCTTTGGTTACCTCTGAGTGTAGTTGTCACGAGCAATAGTTTTATTTCATGTAACGAATGCAGTTTCAAACTAATATTTTACAGGGTTGTACTTTCTTAGTGTACTTAAATTGACAAGGTGAGGAAGTCATGCTACTTTAAGGTTTGCATCGTCGCTCTTTACATGTAGCTTAACATTTTCCTTAACCATTAAGAAGTTGCTGTTTACTTTAGATTTAAGAGTGAAGGTGGTGGCGTGCCCAAATATCGGGAAGAAGCAAAGGAACTGATCCGACCAGAGCGTAACACATTAGAAGTAAGCATTTTACGGTTGTTGGTACTTGTAGCTTTTGTTCAACCCATTTGGCATCTATAGGATTAAAAATGTGCTCGTAACCTCATATATGAATTGTGCACACGGTTTAAAGGTCACTATGTGTTTATGTTTTTATATAAAACAACCTGTTTTAGTTCTAACATAGCATATTTAACATAACATATCGTAACTTTCAATCTATGTGGACATATCACAATCATACCTGCCAACTCTCACGCATTGGGCGTGAGACTCACGCAATCACCCCAAAGGAAAAATGGAAATGCGTGAGATTTTTGCCCCAATTTCCACAATTTTATATATACTATCATTGATACATCAATTGCCCCAAAACCTAATCTCACGCATTGCCCCACTCTTGGGTTGGCAGGTCTGATCACAATCTATATGGATATAAGTTTTGATTAGAACACTAAGTCATAAAAACCATCACTCATGAATAAGTTTGCCTTTACAAAGTCATTGTGCTTAATTTTATAAAGTTCCATATCATACAACAGCTTTGCAAAATTCTCACTGTCTTGAATCCTTCTCTGTCATTAATTATATTATTAACAATCACATTGCCAACTGTATTTCAGGTCAGCTTTAATGATGTCGAAGCATTTAACCAGCGACTGGCGACAACGATTCTTGAGGAGTACTACAGGGTCTATCCTTACGTTTGCGCAGCTCTTAAAATATATATTCAGGATATTGGAGAAGATATTCCTGTGAGCAAGGATGTTTATGTCAGTTTTGTGGATGTGGCAGCAAAAGCTAAGTAAGTTATAATACGTTTGAGGTTTTAGCTGCGTTTAATGAATAAAAACGAAGATCTCATATGAGGGTTAGACATACTGGTAGTTTGCTGGTTCTTCCACAGTTAAACCATAACTGCCACGTACAACTTTTATTGTAGTGTCTAAGTAAATCAGACTCACTGATTCCGATTTTGTAGTCTGAATAAAGATTGGTCCACTAACCTTCAAAGTAATTAAGGCTTTTTTACAGCGTTTTAATATCGGTCTCGAAAACAATACAATCGGCACAAGCTCCGCCCATAAATATTTGACGTAGCCTAGCTTTTTAGGAACGGAAGTTAGGGATGTTTAGTCTGATTTAGAATGATAGAGATGGGTGTCTTAAAACCCATTATTATCTAAATTCAGCCTTCAAAATCTTCTGTCTTTTATGAAAGGTAGATAAACTATTTAACATTGCTCGTAGTGTGTTACAGGATGGTTAATAGGCTAAACGCCGAGAAAAATGAGCTCAAAAGAACGCGATTTTATCACAAGCTACTGTTGTTATCCTGCTTTTTTGAGCGCATTAATAACTATGCAATGTTTAATAGCTTAACTACCTTTCAAAAAAGACTGCGATTATTTTGAAGGCTGAATTTAGATAATAATGGGTTGTAAGACACACATCTCTATCATTCTAAATCAGACTAAACATCGCTAACTTCCGTTCCTAAAAAGCTAGGTTGCGTCACATGTTTATGGGCGGAGCTTATTATGACGATTGTGTTGTTTTCGAGACGGATATTAAAACGCTTTGAAAAAGCCTTCATGACCTTGAAAGTTTGTTGACCAATCTTTATTTTGAGTACAAAATCGGAATCAGCGTGTCTGATTTACCTAAAAAATACGATAAAAGTTGTACGTGGCAGTTATGGTGTAAGCTAGGAGAATACTAACATCTTATAGGCTGTTGTACCTTATGTATAGTCTTAAATTATAAACATATTCGTAAGTATAAAGTTATAAATATATTACATAGCGATTACAGTTTCCATGTTGTGAATACAGAGTGCGAGAGCTAACGACTTCTAAGGTAGGCACACTGCTCCGAATCACTGGGCAGGTTGTGCGGACACACCCTGTGCACCCCGAACTAGTTAAAGGCAGCTTTATCTGTCTTGACTGCCAAACAGTCATCAAGGATGTCGAACAGCAATTTAAGTACACACAGGTGAGCATTGATATGATTTGTCTTGCCATGATTCAGTAGATTTATTATGATTTGTTGGCATTATACAACCAAATAAATAAAAGAACTTTATTATTGTAAATTCAAATTGGCAGCTTGACAGCACTCATTTTACAAACACACGGTTGATTGAAGGTCGTAATATTCTTATCAGTTGGTAGTTGAAGTGCGTTCTTCATTAGTAATTACTTGGCGAAGGTGTGGAAAATGTGGTCTCTGTAGAACTTGAACGGGCCCTAAACAATTTTTTCAGCAGAGCAAAACGCAAATAATATCATCAACACAAATAATGATAACCTTTTAGCCGTATAGGCGCTAAGCAAAACTTGTCAAACTAGTCGTTCATATACCATCGTAAATGTAAACCGTTTTTCACATACGTCGAAGTATCCAGACCGCATTGAACAAGGAACTGCTATTAGTCTGATACATATATTACTTATTTCTGGTGTTGCTTTTAACCTAGTGCTGCACAATAAAACGATACCATTCGATGTGACGATATATTTCAGTGGATGATTTTATATTTTGTCAGTTTTCAAATCGATATGAATATCAAAGTCGATATTTTATCGTTATATCATTTATTACTGTAGTTGTCCACTCTCCTTATTGTGAAGAGGGGACAACTCCTGTCTTTCAACCGATATCCCTCCCAATATCCTTTCATATCGTTCATGTTAAAGCCTAACACTATATATCGATAGAAAACAACTCCAATGTTCGATATTTGTCAATATTTGATATATTTAGAGACCAAATAATCAAATGTACACGCAAAGATATTGTGCAGCACTATTTTAACATTTTGAGCCCTAACGGCTGTTGTTTCGGCATTGCATAAGGTGTGTCAGAAACCCTAGCGACCGGAATATCGGCATTCACATGGCTCTGTCTACAAAAGCTGTTTATAAGTAGCAGCATAAATCAATTAAATTAATTCTTAAACCGGATGTTAGATCAGGAATTTCACTTCCATTTTAAGTTTTCAAATATCTTTCTCAACTGTTTTCGTTATAATAACAAATTTTATTAGAACGATATAGGGAAAAAAAATCGATGTGACTTGTTCATTGGTAGGTCATGGATGGTTGTGATGCAAATGAAAAATTTTATGATACTAATTATAATTTTCCAGTCTATTGTGAGTCATGAAATGATGATGAACGTTCGCTCAATGAATATGATAATACTGTAAAGATTTTTTCGAGCTTTTAAAGTCGTACGAATTTTTGTGGGTTTCAGCCTGAATAATGGTGAAATAATGGTTTTTTTCTGTTTGATGGCATTTCCTGTGGGTTGCCCGACTTTTTTTTTACTAGTGTTTTACCAAATATTATTGTATTATGAACACATTTGGATATATTTGATAAAAGTTTAAAAACTCTGGATCTTTGGACAACTTGCCCAGGGTGACTGACACGCATTGACAAGAACGGCTAGGGTTCAAAAGGTTAAAGTTTTAACAAAAAAGCCGAAAAGCTTTGAAGTTAGAAAACAAACTTCGGCACGAACAGAAACAACCAAAGAATTACTTGTTATTGATGTAATCAAGTGATTATTAGTATGATTTTGTGGACACTTTTCTACTGATCACTTGCTATTATGAGTGTGTAAAGATCAAAGAATGTCAAATGGAGATGTCGTTCAATTATAAGATGGTGCTCTATTTTTCAACCCTTCTCCCATAGTGGCAATCAAATAGAGGTGGCATTCAATTAGAGGTTTTACGGTACCTGTAATTAGATGTTTCAGAATACAATCTAAGCTGTAAGTAATAATCGTGAAGAGGTGGTAAAGAGGTTTGACTGAGTGAAAGAATAGACCGAATAGAATTTACGCGTGCCACTTGTTTTAAGTTCATCACTAGACAGTTTTTTGGCACTGAGTGGACAACTCTGAATTTTGGCAAAAGCGGAATGTGGTTTACTAAAAGCTATTTTTACCAGCTGTTTACTTATGCTCACAAAACTTGGAATGTTTTCAAAAAATACTTCGTATATTTTACCTTTTGAGAATTACCTTATATATTAAAACAAATCTCTCTAATTTAATGTCACTTGTCAGAAAATTTGTCTGGCGATCAAGGGTCAAGGTGATCATAATTGAGATTTCAATGTTTTAGTGATTGACGATAAAATTTGTTGACTCGGTAGTAAATGCTCTTTTGAATGCAGTATGATTCTCTCAACAATCTAACATATGCAGTGTTGCTCAATGTAACAATCTAACATATGCAGTGTTGCTCAATGTAACAATCTAACATATGCAGTGTTGCTCAATGTAACAATCTAACATATGCAGTGTTGCTCAATGTAACAATCTGACATATGCAGTGTTGCTCAATGTAACAATCTAACATATGCAGTGTTGCTCAATGTAACAATCTAACATATGCAGTGTTGCTCAATGTAACAATCTAACATATGCAGTGTTGCTCAATGTAACAATCTAACATATGCAGTGTTGCTCAATGTAACAATCTAACATATGCAGTGTTGCTCAATGTTTTGTGTTGACATATAAATTATTCTAAGCACTGTCTCCCATGTTCATTGCAGCCATCAATCTGCCGAAATCCAACATGCAACAACAGAAGCAGGTTCATGCTGAATGTGAACAAGTCCAACTTTGTTGACTTTCAGAAAGTTCGGATACAAGAGACTCAAGCAGAACTGCCACGTGGAAATATTCCTCGTTGGTGGGTCTTTTACGTGTCTATAGTATCATACCCTGCGCATTTGATATTTCTCAACTCTCTTGCTATCAATTTCATTGAAATCAAAGCATTTATGGGCAGAATATTTAAGAGTTGTCTGTTTTAGTGTGGAGATAATTCTAAGGGCTGAGGCAGTAGAGATGGCGCAGGCTGGAGATAAGTGTGATTTTACTGGCACCCTCATAGTTGTACCAGATGTAAGACAACTCAATGTTCCCGGTAAGTCACACTTGAGGATGTCACATTACTTGTTATAAGTCTGAATATTTGGCATGCGGTTCAATCTATCCTGATATTTGCATTTCCATTGAATTCGTCATATTGGAGCAAATGTTTGTATAAGGATTGTATTTTGTTTAATTCATTCCTGAGCCCAAAAACAAACAACAATAAATATTTGGAGTGGTTTCATATAGCATTAAAGCAAATGCATTATAAAAAAAACTATGAAAAATACTTTATCTAAATTAATTTTTGAAAAATAACTTGATAGACAAACTAATAATCAGTTGAAAGGTTTTTATTGTTCCTCAACCATAAAAGCGCATATCTTCAGTAGTCGAGTGGATTACATAAAAAACTTTAAATTACTTAATCTAGACATTAATCTAGACATTAATTAACATTTAATTACTTAATCTTACACTAGACATAGTTTATATTTGCTAAATTTATATACTTTATTATTCGTTGGTTTTATTTTTAAATTCTACCAATTTGCTTTCATCTGCATAACTGTTGTGCTTTGAAAAACTTATGGGTGTCATATTTGGCAAATGACTTCGTGTCGAGACAAATATTTAAACTAATTTTACACGGTATAGCCAAAATTCATACATAGAGGTGATTGCATATCGATGTTAGACTATTTTGTCATATCCTATCGCCATCAATATAAGGCACACCAACTCAGTTTTTGACATTTTTAGGAGCACGGGCAGAGAGTGCCCCTCGAGGCAAGATGAACGAAGGCTATGAGATGGAGGGTGTACAAGGGCTAAAGGCATTGGGTGTGAGAGACCTCAACTACAGGCTCGCCTTCCTTGCCTGCTCTGTCAAATCCTCCAATCCAAGAGTAGGTCTCATATAATCAGGTCAAGGTCGTGTGTAATCTGTGTTTTTACAGGAATGTAAACTATATGTGTATATATGAAATGTATATATGTAATATGAAACATGATTCTTTCAATGTTAAGATGTTTTTGGCTCAGGTTTTCAATATGTTTGACCTGTTATTGTGATATGCTAAAACTGTCAGCATAAGTGCACTTGATGAAAGTTACCAGAAATGATGATTTGGCAGCTGGGATACTTTGGAGTCAAATGTGCATGTAAATCAACAGGCTTTTTTATTAATAATGACTGTAAACTTTAACAAGTGGCAACCAGCGCAGGAATCATTGGTTTCTTATAAAGATTGTAATGGAAGACTTAGTGAGATTCTTTATAGCATTATTACGGAAAACGATATCACTCTGTTTATCTAAGTCTGGAGGTAGCAGAATTACTTATGCTTAGGCCTAAAACATTGAGCAGTGTGCCAGTAAGGTTGCTGTCGACAGCAATAGAGAAGCTAGAATTACTTTTTGTCAGTAAGCCTGTAGTTTGTTTGGCATTTAACGCTGCGTCTTTAAGTTGTTGAGGAGTTGCTATGTGCATTACAAGTCTGCTGTCCTATTACTGTCATACTGATTAGCAGTTTCCCTTTCCTGCTTCCACATAGCACTTTGTTTAGATTTGGGCTTTAGTTAATGCATGTAAAACTGCACTGGTGATGGACCAGTGCCAAGAGTGCACAACTCCCTGATAGTGTCTCACACCCTGTTGTTAGTTTGGTGGACAGCGCAGTGGGGATGAAGAGCTGACTACAGAGAAATGTCGTGAACAGATGACAACTCAGGAGTGGGAAAAGGTCTTTTCTATGAGCCAGGATAGGAGTCTGTACACAAACCTTTGTAACAGCCTCTTCCCTACCATTCATGGTTGGTGACTCCCTTGCTTGGTGTCTCTAAATTTTTAATGCTGGTGTAACTTGTGCGTTTTAGGATTTTTTATTGTTTACAGGGAGATTAGCCTTTAAACTTTATAATAGCCCTTTGCGGGCTGCTTTCAGCTATGAGAATCCAATAGTAACATTTGTAATCTGACAAGCAGTTGGTCATTTAGCCTGAAAATGTTGAATATAGTCCTGGACACACGAAATAGTACAAAAATCCAATGAACTTGGCTGTTATAAACATTCCTCGAGTGGTTTCGTTTGAGGTCAGTCGACATACTGAGCTATTTTCTTCCCCTTTTTTGGTGCATAAAGTAGTTTAAGTGGACGCATAAAGTTTGACGTGTTTTCTATATCTGGCACACAAACTTATTGTTATTAATTGAGAGAGTGGGTTCACAATGTTAGTCAGACTGAACCCTGTTGACTGGATTGGAACACAAAAAGCTGTAATTAATTTCGATTTCGCCATCATATAGTCTTTTTTTTTCTTCACAACACGCAATATTGTCATTACAGATTTCATGCTTATAAGATTTATCAATGAAAATTGCAGGTTATTTTAATCGGGCTTTGTCGGGACTTGATACCATAACAAAAGCTGCCATACACTTGTGAAGGGTGCACCTCGGTAGTCGGAATGCCGTATGCGTATCCTTGCCTGTAGAGAATCTGAAGGGACCTCAAGTCTGTCGAGATGTCTCAATCAGCTAAATTAGGTTTTTTTTAGGGTTTACACACAGTGTTGATGGCACATGCTCTAGGTTCAGTGTCGCGGTGTTTGTTCAAAGTATTTGACGTCAATTTTAGTTGCAGTTACTACCGTTACAACATCCTTAAAATTTGTCTTAAACATGTGGTTGCGTCAAATTTAAGTTGATCTTAAAAGAAAGCATTTTTTTTTTCTCTATCAGTTGATATGCTGTTTGTTGTGTTACGCGATCGCATTGCCAAGATATTTGAAGATTAAAACCGAAAAAATCTGATCGCCGTAAAAACGCTCAGGCCACAAAAACGTGCCCAGACTTGCCCAAAATGATGTCACGCGTTAGGCAACCTGTCTCTATCTCTCGTATTTACATTGGCTATTTGCGATAAAAGTCTAGTCTTACGCAGCTCTATTGGCGTATATCTTATTTTGTATTTGCTCATGTTGGCTAGAATAAAATTTTAAATCCTGCTACAGATGCATTATTATGAATGTTTCAAAGGCCTCAAATAACGAAAATTGAAAATTTGTTCTACTCACTTTCTCCAAATGTTGTGTAAACATTTGGGTACCGTCTACCAATTCTACCGGTCTACAGTAATTCTGTCAAGTCAACTATGTAAAACGCGGTCTTTGTATCAGCTCAGTTCTGCAGCTACCCATACTAACGATATACAGCCTCCCATAAGCCCCGCCCACATTATGTCGCCTATCCTTGGGGCGAGGCTGTATATCATTGCCTACACCGTCTACGTACTAGTTTCTTACTAGTAGTATTCTTACAGAATACTACCGAAGTGAAATAAGCAAGCCACGTCTTTGAAAAGAATATAGACAGGGATAGAGTTTTAAGGATGAGAAGTCTGCTGCAAACTGGATTTGAACTCACATTCTCCAGTTCTGCGGACATCCATGTACCATATCCAATTCACTACAATATTCTGCAAATCATGTTTTGCATTATCTTCAACAATATTATTTTATTATATAATTTTTACAAGCAAAAATATTTTCATCTCGGCATAAAGCTTTTATTAAAAATATTCATCAAGTCGTGGCCACTCACATGGTCTTAGCTGATACAATAAGACAAATTCATCTACTGCAACAAACTCAAACAAAACATCATGGCTTATGCAGCACGCATTCAAGTCTCTCTTTCCCCTTTATGGCAATTTCCACACTGACAAAGCTTCTTCGGCTGGTGGGACGACATAAGCATTCTGTAATCAGTAAAACAAATGCAATAAATATATGTCATTCATAGATATGTCATTCTAAAGCGTATCTATTGACAGCTTCCAAATTGGGAGTTAAATAGATTGCGAGTGTAATTTTAAAAACAAATAAACATTTAATAAAGGCACAAGTACGCCAAGCCAACGATTCGAAGCTTTGGTTCTGGAAATTAAAGATTTGCAATGATCAATCGATTTTACCCACTTCCTACGAGTGAAAATAATTTGTAATCATGACTCTAATTTACCAAAAAAAAATTCGAAAAAAATATTATAGCTAGGTAAAACGGCAGATAAGCTATGAAACGATGATTGGAGATAGCAAAGAATTATCATTTTATTAATTAGTATATGTATTTATGACTATAAAAATATTACATTTACTTAGGTATAGAAGACTCTAAGTTAATTTACCTCCATTCTGTCTTCCTCTGCAGCAAAACGCTGCTGACGCCTGTCAGCTTTGACCATAAGCTGTCTACTCCAATCTTTTACTAAAAATTGCTCAGATAACTCTGAGTCGCAGTCGCTCGAACTTGAAGCCATTTTAAAACTATGTATAACTTAGTAATTGTTGAAACGCGTTGAATCAGTAACGATGAGAATGAATTCTCTAACGATGAGAATCTTCGAGATCACAGACAACGCGCCTTACGAGTGATAACATTTATTACGGCCTATATAAAAATTTCGCGCTCATGATTGGCTAACAAAGCGACCTCATATTTATCGCTCGTGGTTTCGTTTCAGATACCTTGCTTGTGACGTCACGAAAGAAGCACCCGCTGGAACGTGAGCTTTTTAAAAGAGGGCCTCATTCAAACGCATATATCTCTGGACAGGGTTGGTCTACAAAGACAAAAATGGCATCAAATTGTAGCTGATGTTTTAGCCTTTTATGGGTCTTAATTTCATTAAATTGAATTTTTTGACGCAACCACATCTTTAAAGGCAGAATTTTGCTGGCCAATATACATCCAGCGCATGTCTTGTTAAATTTATCAATTCTATATAAATCATGAAGAAAACAGTTTCGGTGTGCAGGAAATGAAGAGGTGAAGAGAGGAGTGTTACTCATGCTGTTCGGAGGCGTGCCTAAAAAGACAGCGGAGGGAACCAACCTGAGAGGAGATATCAACATCTGTGTGGTGGGGGATCCTAGCACTGCCAAAAGCCAGGTTCTCAAGTATGTCTGCGTATTTTCTCTATGGTTGAAAGACCCAGACCCAAATTTCTCAGCTTGGCTAGAGGTTATCGAAAACTCAGTTTCTTTAGGGCAGACTCAATTAAAGTTTGATGCCTTATTTAATTAATTTACAAGAAAGTATTAACATTATATTTGTCTGGAGCGAGAGATTTTAATACGAGAGAAATGTGTATGTTGTCATATTAGATGGTCCCACCCTGAGTTTTGTCCGAAGACACGGTTTGTATAAAAATCGGGACATTTTGTCTATAGGATGGTGGAGGAATTCAGCCCACGCGCCATCTACACCAGTGGGAAAGCGTCAACCGCTGCCGGTCTTACTGCTGCCGTTGTCAAGGATGAGGAGTCACATGAGTTTGTTATTGAAGCGGGAGCCCTTATGCTCGCTGACAATGTAAGTTTTCTCATTTATCCTACTTTGGTGCTGCTGCCATTATTTGATGTACTCAGCGCAAACCCGATTCTGAGCTTTTTGTAAGGTATGATTGTATTGTCCGTTTAAATTTGTAGCAAGTTGCCTAACAGTCATATAAAGGTTTTCGGACCACCATCAACAAGTTGTTTTAGTTCTTAAGAAAAGCCATCTGAGGAGAACCTTTTCAATGCATGTCGGAAAAAAAGTTATTTCAGTATTTTATGTCTGATAGCTATAACTACTCAAAATATGGGACACCCTTGTAATGGTTTAATTGGTTGTCACTGGATGGCTTAAGAACTGACAATTTCGTGTAATAACTTGTGTCGAATTGAATTATTCTTATATTTCCAATGAGTTGTATTTTTAAATTATTTATTTTCCTTTGTCAAATAAACAAATGTACATTACAAAGCCATAACAAAACAAATCAAAACTTAGCGTTCTGCATTCTGAAGAAAGCAAAATAAGCAAAAGAGTGTAGACATAACAATTAACACTGTAAACATAACGATTAACAATGTAAACATAACAATTAACAGTGTAGACAACAAATTTTATGATTTTCTTTGGTCACTCGCTTGGTGGGCTCAAAGTATATTATTAGTTTTTAATATGGTAACATGGTTTTTCTAACAAAAAATATAGCAGATGCGAGGTATCGAACAGCGCAGCAGTATGACCTTGGCAGCAGGTGCTTTCCATCTTGGTCATGTTTAATAGCCAACCTGTTAGACCAAGGCCAATACTTTATGCCATGATGGTTCAGCATAGCCCCAAGTTTGTTCAACTCCGCTACCTTTTCATTGTATGATGCGTACATCAGCTCTGAACTCTTGGGCCACAAGCTCATTATTATTACTTGCTTACAGTAGCCAAAGGTTAGGTATTGCTCGGCGTAGCGCAAGAGTTTTGCCAGCACAGCCTCTGCACTGTTGTGTTTGTTCTCTAAGTCCATGGCTCCCACCGCAAAAACTATGATGTCTTGAACCTGTTGGTTCTCCGGGATTTTGAGAAATTGAGTCGTCGCTTGCGGACTAAGTCGATAAGTCATAGCGACTCCTCTGTCCTCGTAGTAGGTAGATGCAATGCTCGCGAGCCAAACCATGTGGGAGTCTCCAATCACTTCAACCTTTCAAGACAGCGTCCAGTTTAAAATGAAGCTTTCAATTTTCAACTCAAAGATAGCTAAAGAATATCGGAACATTCTGTAACTTGTTACAAAAAGATGAAGCTTACCTTCAAGGGCAACTCCATTCTGTTGATCACTCCAAAAAATTCTGAGTTTGATTTATTATCTTTAAACTTTAATGCTGTATTGGCTGTTAACATTCCTTGAAGAGCTATTGCAAAATGAATTTATTAGCCTGTATTTGAATCCAAAATAGCCTGGCACGGCTTCATAAAGTTATACAAAAAGCTTGAGGATTATAAGTTACTTACGGAATTGCTTTGGATGCATGAGGCTAATCCTAGAATTGTATGTGTGATGAATTGGCATTCGCTTACAAGGAAATCCTGTTTCAGGGCGTATGCTGTATTGATGAGTTTGACAAGATGGACCCTAAAGATCAAGTTGCTATTCATGAAGCCATGGAACAGCAAACAATTTCTATAACCAAAGCTGGTGTCAAGGTCAGCTATGCTACTTGGCCTCTTAATACAAAATTTTTGTTGGTGAAGGCGTCCAATTAATTCGAAAGGTTGATTGTTGCAGCAAGAATTCTTGAAGGGTCACAGATTACTTTTAAAAAAAGTGACTTTTCATTAATTTTCTGTCTCATGAGTGGATTTAAATTAGGAAGATTACAAATCTGCGTTAGTGTGATAAGGATAACCGATTTCCTTAACCTTGAAAGTGCTACTCTAACAAAAACCTTACAGAAGTTTCAATTATAGGGGAGTTGTTAGCATTGAGCACAACTATTGCTAACTCACACCTCGGTTATGTAGCCTGCATTCTAAGCAAGATCATTTACTCATTTTTTGAGAAATGTCCTGTTAATAAAAATTGTTTCTTTGTCATTAGAATAACACTGTAGAAGGAAATAAATTCTGTGCAATCTGAAATATATTTTAAAATTTGCAGAGGACAATGGCAAAGTAAATCATAGCAGTTTGTATTTCTACTTCATTAATAGGCAACTCTGAATGCTAGAACATCGATACTGGCAGCGGCTAATCCAATAGGGGGCCGTTATGATCGAAGTAAAGCTTTACGACAAAACATTGCCATGTCAGCACCCATCATGTCAAGATTTGACCTTTTCTTCATCTTGGTCGATGAATGCAATGAGGTATGGACACTCCTATCTCAACCGAATATTATTGTAGTTTATAGCAGCAAACAAGCGTATTAAAAGGTTTCAGGAGAAGACGAGTCTAAAATCAATATAATTTTATCTTTTTATGCTTACTGTGTGAATGGCTTTTTCATTCACACACGCATCACTTGCAGTCTGCCAGACTGGGTCTGATTAACTACAATTTGGTTGATGGTTCTCCAATATCTTTTCACAGGTTTATTTGATTGATTGAGGCTTTATATCTGCCAACGTTTTTTAGTAAAAACTGTAAATGGTGTACGGCAGCACTCCAATGAAGTAAATGTGCATGCGTCTTATTGATTGTATTCCAGTACATTGTTCCCCAAAATGACTAGGCCTGCGTTTGTTGTTACAAAAAACTAGCAGTAGCATTTGATTGTGTTACTGTATACTACCCTTTGCAGAATGAGCTTACTAACAAATAACTTTCTGTTGAAATAATTACTCTGCGTATAGAGGTATAATGTATTCATACTAATACGACAGAATTCTGACAATATGACAATAAGACTTGCTAAAACTTGAGCCAAACCTAATATCAGAACTTAACTCTCATCAATATGCTAAATGTAAAATATCAATAGTGACTGATTTTGCACACTGGTTGTATTTTATTGCATAAGCTTTCACTTGCTGCATCTTTAGGGCTTTATGATGACTCTATTAACCGTGATTCCATTTGTGGAAAAACTACTTACTTATCTGTAACATCTTAACTCTTAGCTCCGGAGGACTGGCTCATGCTCACAGTCCTCATCTCCTGGACTCTACTAAAGTAATTAAAAGTGCTCCGTTCGAGACATTATTGCAGTTGCATGTGTGTTCGAGACATTATTGTCTTTATTGCCACTAGCAGTGCTCAAAATTAATCTTGAGTACGGCATTTTTACGCAATATTCGAATTGGATATTTTTTGAGAAACACAATACAACAAATAAAGCCATTTCATTGCGCCTGTCGAGCCAACTTCCAACCCAGAAAAATTATATTTCATGCCGAAGGATCAAAGGTGTTTATGAGAGCTGCTGCCGTCTACAGCGCCTGGCCTGTTGCTGTTGCAGTATAAATCTTGAAAATGTCCTCCGTTGTAAATTGCCTCCATTGCCGATTCAAATGCTGTCTGTTAAAACTCTGCATATTGAAAATGGTTCCCTCTGTCAATTCAACAGTACAAAAAAAGATCTGTCGAATGAAGGTGATTAATGACCACCCATTGTGAGCTGTCAACTATGATTCTTTTCTTAAAAGAGGGCCTTAAATTGCAGTTGTCAGTAATTATTAGTTCTCTATGGAAGATCATAGCTTGAAGATTTATCCCAATGAATACGACAAAGATACAGCATACACGTGTATTATATAATTTTTACAGGTAATCGATTACGCCATAGCCAGAAAAATTGTTGACTTGCATGCCGGGAATATGGATGATGGTGAGAGGATGTACACCGCTGATGAGATCCAGAGATATATAACATTTGCTCGGCAGTTCAAGCCTCTGGTATGTCAGTTCTGCCATCCTCAATGGGTTTTTCATGTGTTTTCTTATGACCAATTCTTGTTTTCCTCTGGCAGAAGGTTGTTGCTGCATTTTGTTGTCATGTGGTTAGAGGTCACAAGTGGTCTGTTCTGCTGCAGCTTACTAGAGATGCGCAAGAGTACATTGTTGAAGAGTACAAGAGGTTAAGGCAGAGGGACGCGTCAGGTACAACCCGTTCGGCATGGAGAATTACCGTACGCCAGTTAGAAAGCATGATACGTTTGTCAGAGGCCATGGCCAGGATGGCATGCTCAGAAGAGGTAAGTATGCCATGCCATATATAGTATGTAATGCTCAGAAGAGGTAAGTATGCCATGCCATATATAGTATGTATGTCAATTGGGAGCTTGCTAAAGTTTCTGAGATTGTTTTCAAGAACAGTATTAAAATTTAAATAATATTTCTGCCTAACGGATCTTAAATTTGTCACTCGCATAGTTTGTATTCCAGGTTGTATGTTGCAGTTTTTATCATAGTCATTCGTGTTGGTTTGTTATAATAATATATTAGTTCAACAAATTTGATTTCAATGTTAGTTGATCCCTTAAAGGCTATTTATTCTCAAGCTAATGATATCAAACTGCGCATTCAAACAGTCTGTCACCCTCTCAAACTAGCCAAGTACCAACCAGCGTGTTCCCATTTACTCATGATAGGTGCGCCCCACGCATGTAAAGGAGGCTTGCAGACTATTGAACAAGTCCATCATTAGAGTAGAACAGCCCGACATCCAATTGGAGCAGGATGAAGAGGACATGGCTATGGGTGAGTTGTCATCCCTTTTAGTTTTTCATTCCATCAACTTGATATAGAAATGCATTACCAAAATTAATTTTTTCAATACACGACACCTTGTAAATCTATGTTCTACAAGACACCTAATGTACTTAATGCAGTATCTACAATGTTGTGGCTGTCTGAAAAATGAGTCCCCTCTCTGTAGACGATGCTCCTCCTTCGCCTACACCTGATTCAGAACAACCAAGTCAAGAGTCGATCGAGGGAGCTTCGAGCATTCCAAAAAAGCCAACGACGATGAGTTATGAGGCCTACAAGCAGATGACAAATCTCATTCTATATCATATGAAGCAGCAGGAGCAGCTGAGTGAGCTCGGTTAGTATTTCTGCTGCCATCTCACTTATCCCTTTCCATTAATGCTGCCATGACAAGACCACGTTTCCACTTATGAAATACTAAGTTGTATTGATGAACACAATATATATCTATATCTATGCGTATAGGGAATTTATACCCTGCAGCTGTTACATTAACCATTATCCTTCCTGTTAGAAGAGTTAGCTGCGCTTCTATTTCGATCAACACTGTTTTGAGCTTATGACTTGTTTTACTGGCAGCTGTTAGGTCTCAAATATCTTTGTCTCTAGTCATGCAGTCTCTAGTCGTGTAGTCTCTAGTCATGCAGTCTCTAGTCATTCAGTCTCTAGTCGTGTAGTCTCTAGTCGTGTAGTCTCTAGTCCTGTAGTCTCTAGTCATGCAGTCTCTAGTCGTGTAGTCTCTAGTCGTGTAGTCTCTAGTCATGTAGTCTCTAGTCATGCAGTCTCTAGTCATGCAGTCTCTAGTCCTGTAGTCTCTAGTCATGCAGTCTCTAGTCCTGTAGTCTCTAGTCATGCAGTCTCTAGTCATGCAGTCTCTAGTCCTGTAGTCTCTAGTCATGGAGTCTCTAGTCATGTAGTCTCTAGTCATGCAGTCTCTAGTCCTGTAGTCTCTAGTCATGCAATCTCTAGTCTTGTAGTCTCTAGTCATGCAGTCGTGGTTATTACTAATATAGAGGCTGGTTTACACTAGGAAACAAAGATTTGTACCTTTTGCTATTAAATCTCATGAGGAAATTGCGATGTCAACTGGCATGTGATTCACCTGTTCGATACGAATGATATGTTTACTTTTATGGTTAATGAGTAAAATGAAACAGCTGATAGTGTTTAAAATCCTACTTGACAACGTTGATTTCTTGTCAAACGTAACCATTAATGAGTCAACAAAAACTTATGGCTCGGAAATGAGTACAAATGCAAAAGGTAACAGATAAAAACCATTAGCAGTCCGCTACTGGTCCATATGCTACAGGAACTCTCATCATTGCAGTGTAAATGGATTGCTGATGGTCATCACAGACATAGTGGCTGAGGATTGGGTTACCGTTTATTGCTTACGCACGATATTTTGGTTTTGGTGTTGACGATTTAAAGTTGTAATATCGTTATCTTTTAAAGATCCGGTACTATGACTTGTAGTGGCCTGTTCGGTCTCTTGTAGCCGATGATGAAGAGGAAACGGGTGTGCGACAGACAGAGCTCGTTAACTGGTACCTCAAGGAGATGGAACATGAGATTGAAAGTGAGGCCGAACTTGTGGAGAAAAAAAATCTAGTGGAAAAAGTTATCTATAAACTAATTCACGTGGTATGTGTCATGTGACTTCGCGTTTGTCATGCACCTTATCTATGGGTCGAATCACTAGTGGTTTGATAGCTAATCTTCCTTTCTACTCAACCACTTCTACTGCTATCATCATTTACGACTGATGCTTTGGCCTGGTCTCGCGAAGTTGTAGTTGTGTGGTGTTGTGTGGTTTTTAAATCCAAGATCCTTTCGGGTTTTCTTTACGTAATCATGTACAGTTACACTTCGACATTCAAACTTGTTCTGCTTCAAGATTTTCTTCGAAGTTATCTAATGTCGGGGCTAGTATTCCCAAATGAATACTCTGCGGTTTATTTAATTCACTTCACATTCCAATAACTTAATGATAAGTATCTCCGGTAATTTCATGAACCATTAAAACAAATTCATATATAAAACTATGTAAACAGCTGAATATCAAAGTAATCATAATGAATATAATTTAGTGTTACTTTACCTTAGAGGGACAAACCGAACGCATAGGCTCAGCAACCTGCAGGTTTTCAGGTCGAGATGGCCTCTAAGATACAGAGCTAGTCTAACTTGTACCGTGCGTACTTGAATTAAAAACCAAAAAAATCTGTAATTGTCCATTTTATCTAACTCTCCAGTTTCACTTGTTCGTGTTTTCTTTTTCCCCTCATCTTTCTTCATGATGCGCACTAAACAGCTCCATAGAATTTGTAAACAATTGATCGAACAACATTTGCTTGTTTTCTGATAATTTATTGACTTGATTCTAAGAAAGCATTGCTTTTTTTTCACCAATACCACCAGGATCCTTGACTTTAACTCAATAAGGAATGTCAGAAATGCTATTATTTTAATATTTTTTTAAACACTAGACTGATATTTGTGCCAACTTAATGTCTCACGTCTAGAAGTCCTGTATGCTAAATGATTGATCCTAAGTGGAGGTTTAACTCTATATGTTTACTAATACGCTCCCTATAGCAGTTATTCTTCAAGTAAGGCAACTTTTAGAATGCTTTACACTTCTAACCCCATCAATTTCACTCTAATAGATCAATTACATAAAGTGAGATGAAGGATTACCAGCTGTTTAATTGGTAAAGAGAATGTGTGATATCCATGATCTGATAAGTGACAGGTTTTATTGTTGCACAACTCTCTGGCTCTTGAGTCATTAGATGGGCAAAGTGACTGGACTGATGAAAGAGCCAGGCAGCCATTGTTATTTGTTTTCAAGCATCTGACAGCTAATTCCTTCTCTGTCTCTGTTCTCTGTCGCAATCATTTGCATTAATCTGAATTCAAGCTATTGAAATAATGATGAAATGCCTGATACATCTAGTATGTATGTAGAAATCTTTTGTTGATTGAAATGTCAGTACTGGCATGTTACAGTCATTCATTGTCCTCGCCGATGCTATGGCTGTCAGACGCTGGCCAACGATCTCTTCATGTGTCAGAACTCAAAATATATTGGGAAATGTAAATTGTTCTGTAGTTTCACCGCATAAATTTTTTGCCACAAGCTTTGCATACATCGATGTGTAATTTTGGCATGGTCATTCATTTGGCACTGACCCGGTGTGTTGAATATATTTTGGCTTACAGGACCATGCACTTATTCAGCTGACACAGACAGGAATCAAATCAACGGATTCGAAAAAAGTTCCAACTATTGAACAAGACCCAATTCTTGTGCTTCATCCAAATTATCTCGTTTCTGATTTGTAATATTTCACATTATTTTTTTATTGCTATTGCATGTACTGGAACACATCTGCTGGAACTGACCAACTGTTTTTTCACTCAACTGGCTCATTCACTTTCAATATTCATGGTATGAAATTTGAATTTTTTATTGTAATCCATTTCACTTCAATGTATATTGCTGTAGTATATTTACTGTTAAAAATAAAGGAGCTTTGTTATAAATAATAAAATATATGGTATCTTTACGATATTGTAAAAACTACTGATTGAACGGAAGAGATGATGCCATAATTGCGCTTCACATGGCATCCTCGCGAACATCTGATATGCTTCGTAACATTCCTAGCTGTAGCAGCCATCATTGGTAACCCTGAGGAATCCAGTCCTAGATAGGCTTACAAAGGATGCCAATATATACACAGATTACACGTGCGTAGGCTTGGTGATAGAGTAACTAATGTTGACTAGGTCATTGTAACTGTCCACCAAGCCTTTGGGAATGTTGGGACGCGGATTACGAAAGTATCTACAGCGAATGTAAAATCTAACTATTTGCACAAATAGTAGACAGTCTATGCCAAGACTGCTGAGCATCATGATTGCATAAACGCGCTATCAAAGATTAAGTAGAAAAATGTGACAGCTAAGATGTAAGTAGATGTCGCAGAGCTGGCTGAGCTGACAGACAGCGTCCAGGATTGCCATGTGTATCCAAAGTTAACAGGATCACCCTCTTCTTGAGCCTTACCGGGTTTGTCATACTTGACTGTTTCATTAAAATCTGTGATAGTCGATCTAATGAATGACAAAATTGACTCCCCCTCCAAGTCGATTATATTATGCATCTCGCAAGGGTCAGCCGACAAGTCAAATAGGCATGCTCTGTCTGCAGGGTTGCATGGTAGGTTGTCCCTTATACTGCAATTTGGACTGTTTGGCGAATACCACTCATCCATTTTTGCTAGCTTTCCATCAGTATTCACCTTGAAAATATAAAAACTGCATAGTGGCAGCAGTACATTTATCAGCAGAATTTGTGAGAGTTAATAGTACGACACTAATGTTTATATTTGTGCAGTACTATATTGCCGTGAGAGCAAATAGTAGTCACTAATGTTTATATTTGTGCAGTACTATATTGCCATGAGAGCGAATAGTAAGTCACTAATGTTGACATTTGTGTCGTACTATATTGCTACATCTTAGGGAACCAAACCTAGTTGCTCTTCAGGCCGTAAATACCAACAGCAACAGTAGTCCTTGCAGTTATTAATTAATATTTGTCAAGCATTCGTGACCGTATCTATATCTATAGATTTCTATAAAATCCTTACACCAAACTGCTACAACAGTAGAAAACACTGAATTCATCTAGACATAGATTTGCTGTTGGCGAAAAAAGTGATTCAAATAAAATAAAACTTGAAACTAATGGAAGTAGCAAGAAATATAAGAAATTTTTAATGTTAATTTAATGTTATAGCTAGCTATGTGAGACTAGCTTCATCTCTCTATCACTGTCTCTATTTGTGCACCATCAGTCTCCTGTATCTCCATGAATATACCTAAATGTGTCTGTTTTAATGTAAAGTGAAAAAAAACCTTTTTTGTATTATTTATTTTAGTTTCTAACATATAGTGTAATTTCTACATAGTTTTACATGATAAATTTGCTTTAATGCTATATCTTTAAAGCTATATCTTTAATGCTATATCTTTAATGCTATATCTTTTCACCTTTTTTAGATGTACAATGACTTCATGAACTACAATGAACTTTTATAACGGCATTTGCTTCTCTACGACGTTTTCAACATGTGAAGCACATATTGAAACGGATTAACTTCACATGACATGGTTTGCATGTACTGACATCGATGAGTTGGAGTGGGCAAAAAGTTCACATAAATAGCCCTATAAATAGACTATATGGGCCAAATAACACAAGTTGACAACATCATGCTTGAAATTATGGGAAAAACGATGATTAGACGATTTGGTGTGACTTAGTAATCTCATACTCTTGTGACAGGCCCAGGGTTGACAAGGGTGACAGGGAGGCTTAAACAGCTCAGCATATAATTCTACCTAATCATATTTAGTTCGCAAAGAATGCCTGCTACCATCGCCTGGCTCAAATTATAGTAAACGTCTCGTCTTACCTTATATTGATATTTTCACAAATTTTAAAAACGTGTCAAAAATGTCTAGCTGCCTGCTTTAAGAGTCTTTTAAAAACAAGGTTATTTATAAAAAATGCCCAACGAATCGCTGGACAGTATTTGATGATAATATCAAATCATAAAGCTAAAAGCACAAATTTATTTTAAGAGTCAAGTCATCTCGGTTGAGACTTTGACTCGATACTTTTGTTCGTGAATAATAGCAGATTGAATCGAAGGTTTGAGAAATTCATAGAATGCAGTTTCGGTTGGATCTCGAACAAATAATTGTACATAATTGTGCCAACTTACAATGTATTTATACTTGTGTGTCCGGATTGAAGCACTGTTGCCATAAAGAAAGTGGATGACTGTGTCTCTCTTAGAGGGCTGATGAAGGAACATGCAGTTGTACTGGTCTACGCCATACATAGGTGAGAATACATCAGCTGACAACTCCTTGCCTGAATCGTTGGGAGTTCAATTTATTATTATCAGAGGAGCCAATGAGTAAAACCCATGAATAATGCTGACGATGAGCAAAGGATATTTTGATGACTCAACCAACTTTTGCAAATCCAAAAAGTTGAACAACAAGTTAAATGGCACAAAGAGCATTTAAACCACATTGTTATGGCTATTGAATGCAAAATCTCATTAGCATGTTTAATGCGTGTGAGCGCGAGTAGCAAAGGAATTTGGTAGTCAGTGAGGCTTTCATGAGTAACTTGTTAGTAATAGTGATGAAAAACTAGTAGCCTATAAGGGTATGGAGACTGCAGTTCTCGTCGTATAAGGGTATGGAGACTGCAGTTCTCGTCGTATAAGGGTATGGAGACTGCAGTTCTCGTCGTACATGTAAGTAACCAGTCAAAACATCTACCAACTCAATTACAAAGTATCATTCACAACTGCTCACATGAAACAGGAATTACTGAAACGACAGGTAAACGTTTTTATGAGCTATTGCTAGAAGTCTAGGAGAGCTGCCATGGGCTAACATTTGAGCAGCGGTGATGAGACAATGCCAGATATGGATCTGCAGATTTCTACCTCAGTTTTCAAATCTTATAAACATCGTTCCTGATCTCAACTTTCGCTTCTTTTCTGGCTGTTAGCCAAAGTTTCTGATGTAGGATTAAATGCGGATTGACTCAAGCATGAGTAAATACAAACAAGTTTTCATTTTTTCAGCTCTAGGAAAAGGAAGTGAATAAAATATAATAAGAGGAAGCGGTCTCTCATAATAAAATAATAATAATTTGGATAAAACTCTCGACAACCCTTGTACTCGCAGGTTTCCCAAACAGGTAGCACTCTGTCTGCCGAGGAGCGTAATAGTGTTAATAGTATAATAATTTATGTGTTTAGATTTAAAAGATGCAATAGCTTACAACAAATACAATTTATAAGCGATATGTGCCATCTCATATTGAGAACGCTCAAGATATCTAACTAGATTGTAATCATCAAATTCTGCACATGCAAGCTAAAAAAGGTGGAGATTGCATGCTGCAGAAAATATATTGTACTAACCTGTAGTGTTTTTGTACAGGGTTAGTAAAGTTGGTATCCAATCAGAAACATGGAACATGCAGTTTGAAATTGTTTGATGATTTTGGTTCGCTCTATCTGTATATACCATGGCCACGCCTCTCACAGCCCCCTCCCAGCCTGTCAGCTTGGCTCCTCTAAAACACGCAATCAGACGCTGGCCAACTGAGCCCGTGGCATAAACTTTGCAGTGGCAGTGATTATGCTATGTTGGCAAATGTACAATGGGAGAGCCAGGCAAGACACACACCTCAGGCATACATTTATGTGTACAGAGCATAGCACTGCCCTCTTATACCTGTGGTGAGTGAACAAGCCTAACAGGATGGCTTCATGTCCATGAGCTTAGCTATCTTTATGCTATGCTGTTTTCCATGCTATTGGTGTGAGCATTTCTTAGCAAATTTGAAAGTACATTTACACCATTGAAGTGGTGCAAATGAAAATAATATTAATGTAAAGCTAAGGCATCAAGCTTCAAGTTGGTATAATTTTTGTCTTTGTAGACCTTCCCAGTCCAGAGATATAATAGCTTGAATGAGACCCTTTTTGAAATGCTCCGATTCAAGCAAAAGTGCTATTATGAAGTCTATAATTGCACTTTGGCACGGAGGCCAACAAAGTGGAAACGCTACAGCTTGTATGTAATAGCCGATTTCAACAACGATAAAGACAGGCAATTGGGCAACCAGTGATGTCACTTTGGCACCTATTTTTTCCTGAGTATTTCACCCACAATCAAGTTTTGTTGATTTTAATCTTGAAACATCCTGGCAGTCAGATCACCTCAAACATCAAAAAAATCTTAAATGATAGAAAAATGCTGATAAAATCTACTACAATCTTGTATAAGTTCATTTTTAATTCGAAAACATCAAAAGGTAATACGTATGAATAAATATGGAGTAACGTAAGTCCTCATGCTCAAGCCCCACGGCTTGTGCTCAAAAACAGATGACTCACGAAAGAAAAAATAGTTCTCCAACAAGCCGCGTACACCCACAGACCGCGGCTAATGACTGAGGTTTTGTCGTCCTTGACCCCTTTCGGGAGCGAGAGTATTAAGACGGGTTTCGCTATACCCCCGTCCTCTTGAATAAGAAACTAGGCTACATCAATACACGTAAAAAGAATTTTCTTTTGCTTCCAAGTTCGAATTAAAATTCCTAAACCCTTGCATCAATAACTTATTTGCCATGTCTCAGCTAGATTTTTATTGCACTATTAGAGGGCTTCACGTTTATGGAAAGATAACGGTCAAGAATAAAAAGGTGTTAATTACCTATGACTGTGGTGAGTTAAACATGAGCGATAAATTCTTCTTTATTCTAAAGTATTCCATAAACATGACCTTGAAAATAAATGAGTAGGTCGCCAAAACCCCGTACATAAAAGTGTATCATGACTGCGATTCTTTGGTTATAGTGCGGATGTGAAGTGTAAAGTCAGCTAGTAGTACCATTTCCTATGCACTCACAAATTACAGTTCATTGTAATGTCTATAGTTCGCTGCCACCACCGGGCCACGCATGAAACCCATTAACCTTGCCGAAACACATTAAAATATCAGTTATGCCATAATTACACTGCTTATTAAAACATACTCATGCTGCCGCACTGGAAACGGTTTTTCTAAACGACTTCCACTGGTTTCCCTAATGGTGACATTGTACGTGCTGACTCATATTTGCTCTTACATATATATACGCCAGTTTCAGATTAGCCACGCAGTAGCAGTTTTAGTGCTGTGGGCAGCAAGTAACCCAGCACAAAAAGTTTTATTATCAATAAGTGACAAAATTATAAGTGAGAGACTAGCAGGCCTACGGAGGCAAAAGGTCAGTTTTATTATATACCTATATGTATTTTATTTGACTAAATTGAATGCTTTTGTTTTAATGTGACTTTCATGTCAATTATATAATGTTTGTTTTTATGTTATTATGCTTTACACTGTAGTTTTATTGTGACATGTACTTTTGTAGACTTCACGGTCTATTCTGGCTATCAGTAAAATAAACAGTCATATCTACCAGAATACGATCAGTTCAGTTTAAACCACCGCAAAACCTGCTGTCATCTCAATTCGTGGCATTTTCGCTACAGTGAAGTCTTATCCTATGGTGGAATAAGAAACAATCAGTAAATCAGCACAGAAGCAACAAATCTTCTGGATCATCAGAAAACAGTCAGCTATTCAACGTAAGAGACATATCGTTAGAATTGTTGAACAACCAGTTATTCGTGGAACGAAAGAACCACAGCAGTCGATCAGTATATCAAGAGAATCAGCATACGTAACATTTATCAGTACAGGACATTATCGTCTTAAAGCAGTCAACTCAGCAAAAGGCAGTTACTTATTGCATCAGCAGAAAACCACAGCATCCCAACTCTCCTCAACAGGAACAGATAAGCAATTTACTTCTATTCTTATTTTTCAATCAGTGTTTTTGCAAGCTTTCTTTTCAAACTTGCTCTCAACTCCAGTTTTAGTAACTTGGAACAAGCTTGCTATCAGTCTTCGTTTAGACAACTTGGTTTTGATTTATTTAGAATCATATTGTAAACCGTGCTGGCTAATCTGAAAGGCAGTTACATAAAATTTGTGTTCGTTAATTGTTAAAAGCAGCTAGAGTGTCACCAGCGTTTGTGGTTACGGTGGAAGAAGTTTAGTCAGCCGTTCTATTGTCGCTCGCGCGTGAGATGAATTAATAGGCTATTAATATTGGCACAAACTCATCGCAATCCTTACATATTTTGTGGTTTGCTGGCCGGGCATCGTGGGTAATTGCGTGCAGATTTGGCAGCAGCAATAATTAACCAAGTGCAATACTCATCACAGTTATTAGAAACCTTGATTTTACACATAATACTTGGTGTGCCACCTTGTTGAGTAATGATGGCTGATGAAGAAAATCATGCGACAAATTCTTTTGAAAATGTAACTGAAACAGAAAGTGCAGAGGCACAATCTGTAAGCATGGCAGCTAGTGAACAAAGTACGACACATTTGAGCAGTATAGATGTTGTAAAACAGCGAAGCTATAGAAAGCCATCTGAAAAAAGTAAACAGAATAAAGCCAGCCAACTAAAGACAGAAATAATCAGTGTGATTAGCTCAAAGCTAGATTCTTTTGAAAAGAGTTTTTCTAGCATAGACAGAACTGATTATGATGCATTGTATACATATTTGTCTCACCTTGAGAAAGATGATGGTAGTGAAATACAATTGCTTTGTGAAGAATTTTATACTCTGTGTAATAATAAAACAGATGAACAAGTTGAAAACCTGAGAGCAATTTATCGCAGCGAGCGAGAAGAAAATGTTGCATCATTAAATGCGCTTTTGGATGAGATCGAAGCTAAGGAAGAGGAGGAGAAAGCTTTAATAGAGCAAGAGATGGAGAGACGGCTAGCAATGCTGGAGGAGCAAAGGAAGAGGCAAGCAGAAGCAAGAAGAGCATTTCAAGAACGGTTGAACCCAACACTGAGAAGAGTTACTAGTCAACCACTCAGTGTTGAACTTGACCAATCAGCAGAAGTGGAGATGCCAACAACCATTGATATGCAATCTCCTTCTCGAAGTTTAAATGAGCAGCCAGTTCTCTCTAGGTCAGTTGTGAAGTCGTCGCCAACACAACACGCAAGCAATCGCCTCTCACAGGAATCGACACCAAAGCTCACAAGCACGAGTCAGGAGTACGGTGCTCTAGAACGACTAACAAACTCCATCACAGAAGCAGTAAAAATTACAAAACGTACTATTGTTGAACCCACAATCTTCTACGGAGACCCGATGAAGTTTAGAGATTGGGAATCCGATTTTGATGAATTTCTCGACGCAGAAGGCATCACAACAAGTGCTAGAAAGATGCGCATACTCAAGAAGTTTATCAGTGGCGATGCCCGCCGATGTGTTGAAGGCTTTTTGCTGGATGACTCATTAAATTCGTATACTGAAGCAAGAAAACTCTTACAAGAACGATTTGGGAAAAAAGTGAACATAGCTCGTCATCTGAAGAAAAAACTCAAAGATTGGCCTAAAATAGGAAACAGGGATGGTCAAGCATTGCAACAGTTTGCAGACTTTCTCAGTCATCTACTTAGCGCAAAACAAACAGTCTCACATTTGAACAGTCTTGATGAATCTGAAAGCAACGAAGAAATGCTCGAGAAGCTGCCTGACTGGTTAAAGATCAAGTGGAAGTACCAAATACGTAAGTATGAAAAAGACTATGATGACTACCCTCCCTTCAGCATATTCAAGGAGCTCATTAATGAGGAAGCTTCAACAGCTAACATTTTGGGAACCAAAGAAAGTACACGCAGTGACAAGTTTTCGGAGCTAAATAGAAGAGCAAATTCGAAGCAGTTGCAAACATTGCAAGCTTCAACATCGAAAGACAGGAAAAGCATGACAACAGAACAATCGACCAAGTATTGCAAGAAGTGTGATCAATACAATCACCATACAGCCCAGTGTAATTTGCTTGTCAAGGCCACATACGAAGAAGCCTTGCAGTTCTTTAAGGAAAATCACCTCTGTTTCCATTGTGGAAAGGGTAATCACAAACACAATGAATGCTCTAATCGGTGGAAGTGCAAGGTCTGTAAACGTGGACATCCAGATTGTCTCCATAAATCACGCAGCGATTGGGAAAGTGAAAAGCCTCAGCAGTACAACAAAACAGAAAAAATGCCCGTAGCTCAGAGCTCGCAAGCAAGCCCTAAAGACTCAACTCAACCATCTAAGCAACATATTGTGGCTATGGCTAAACAACCCAACCAAATCGGACTACTAAGTATGCTTCTTCCAGTAACAATCTTATCAGGAAATGGACGCGAAATGACAGTCTATGCGTTACTAGACAATGGATCTGACACAACATATATCACAGAAAATGCTGTAGATCAGATAAAGCTGAAATCTTATGGTGAACCAGAAAAGGTTACAATATGTACTTTGGCAGGAGAAGAAACTAGGTACAGAAAGAAGTATAAGTTCTCCATTAAAGGAACTGGACCAGCAGCAGATAGCTCTAGTTTTTCAATTGTTGCGCTAGAACAAAAAACTATACCTCACAATGAGAACCAAATACAACCGAAAAGGTAGCCAAATCCATACCTCATTTGAGTCATATCGCCCACCTCATCTCACCAAAGCTGGACCTTGCTGTAGACATGCTGATTGGACGAGACAATTCTCACCTATTAGCACCACATGAGTCGATAATTGCAGATGCGTCAGAGCCGTTTGCTATGAGAACAGTTTTAGGTTGGACACTATGTGGAGGAAATCCAAGTGCTGATGCACTACCATCGAGCTGTTTCGCTACACAAAACGATGAGTTTCATGACATAAACGACCAAAGAAAGATGTCGCAAAATGACATGACCTTTCTGAAAATACTAGAAAGTGGAACTAAAACAACAGATGATGGTTCTCTTTCGTTACCATTACCTTTTACTACTACTCCATACATGCCAAACAACAAGTCTCAAGCCTTGAAAAGACTTAAACAGCTCATCAAAAGATTGCAGGGTGATGCCATTCTAAAGAGTGAGTATTTCAAGTTTATGCAGGATATGATAAACAGTGGACACGCAGAACCTGTGCCTGACGGAAGCACACCTGAAGGGCAGACATGGTATTTACCACATTTCGCTGTATTTCATCCTAAAAAGCAAAGTCTTCGAGTTGTATTTGATGCCAGTGCAAGGTATGGAAACAGAAGTCTCAATGAAGAACTGCTATCTGGGCCTGACCAAATGAACAGCTTGCGTGGAATTTTATTAAGATTTCGTCGCGAACCTATAGCCATATCATGCGACATACAGAAGATGTTCCACAATTTCAAAGTCGATGAAAAGGATAGAAACTATTTACGGTTTTTGTGGGTAGAGGCTGATTTGCAGACTGTCAAAGAGTATCGGATGACTGTACATCTATTCGGAGCTACGAGCTCTCCAGGAGTAGCTACCTTTGCTCTAAACAAGGTAGCAGCCGACTCTTCAGACAAATATCCCGAAGCAGCAAAGTTCATCATAAATGACTTTTATGTAGATGATGGCATAACTAGCGTCAAAACCGAACAGGAAGCCACAGACTTGATCGAGAATGCAGTGAGCATATGCAAAAAAATCAACCTTCGTTTGCACAAGTTTCTCAGCAACAACAGAAATGTGCTTGAAACCATCCCAAACACTGAAGTAAGCAAGAACTTGCAAGGACTCGACATCTACAAAGACAAACTACCTTCAGAAAGAACACTTGGCCTGGAATGGTGCACAGACAGTGACACCTTCACCTTTACTAACAATAAGACTGAGAAGCCACCTACTAAAAGGGGCATTCTTTCTTCTGTATCCCAATTGTACGATCCTATTGGTCTTATCGCACCTTTTACCCTTCAAGGAAAAATCTTGATGCAGCAGTCTTGCAAAGAGGACAAAAGTTGGGACCAAACCGTATCCCCTGATTTACAAGAAAAATGGAGAAAATGGAATGATGGTTTTGACCAACTCCAAAACATTAAAATACCAAGGTGTCTAAAACCAGCTGGTTTTGGGAAGGCTCTCAGAAGTGAGCTGCATTATTTTGGTGATGCAAGTTTGCAAGGGTTTGGTGCCTGTGCCTATTTGAGGATTATCAACAAAGAACAAAGAGTGCACGTTGCACTGATCTCTGCCAAATCTAGAGTAGTACCTGTCAAAGGGCTAACGATTCCTCGCTTAGAGTTACAAGCAGCAGTGGAAGCGGTGAGACTTGCCAACTTTATTAGAACAGAGCTGCAGACACATATTGACCAAGAATACTTTTGGTCAGACTCTACAACCACCTTGGGATATATTAAGAACAGTGATACTCAATTCCGCATGTACACAGCAAACAGAGTTAATGAGATCCGAGAGAGCAGCAACCCCAACCAGTGGTACCATATCTCAGGAGTTGAAAATCCAGCCGACATTGTATCGCGGGGTGCTTCAGCCGAACAACTAGCAGCAAGCAATTGGTACAAAGGACCAGCCTTTCTCCAGCAACTTACTATCGATGAACAAGTAAAGAGTGACAAAGACTATCAAGAAACTTTAAAAAACGACCCAGAGGTAAAGAACCTTAAAACAGCGTTAATGGTCAAAAGTACCTCAGAATCCTTCATTGAGACAATTTCAAAGAAATTCAGCTCGTGGAGACGTTTTGTTAGAGCCATAGCAAACGTTCAATCCATTTTAAGAAACAAGAGCTTGAAGAAAGTGTTGAAACTTTCCGTAGAGCAAATGCAAGACGCTGAGACAGCTATAATTCGACTACTACAACAAACAACTTATTTGCAAGAAATCAAGAAGTTAGCAGCTGGGAAACAAATCAACAAGGACAGCAAAATCCGCAGTTTGACACCATTTCTTGATGAGTCTGGATTGCTACGAGTCAATAGTAGGTCGACGTCTATCTTAACCTTTCAAGAAAAGCGGCCGCTAATCATTCCCAAAACAGACTTAGCCAAACTGCTCATCAGCCACTTTCACCAGTCCACTCATCATTCAGGCACTAATGTGACTGTGTCAGCAGTCAGACAAGCTGGCTACTGGGTCACAGGAGCTACAGCCCTAGCGAGATCAATTGTTTTTAACTGTGTCAAGTGCCGTCTACAGCGAAGCAGACCGACAGAGCAGATCATGGGATTGCTACCTGAAGAACGCACCACCCCTTCTCCGCCATTTACTCACGTTGGGCTCGACGTATTTGGTCACTTTCTTGTCAAAGAGCGTAGGTCAGAGATTAAAAGATGGGGCATAGTGTTCACATGTACTTATACCAGAGGTATCCATATTGAACTGATTGACAACTTGACAACTGATAGTTTCTTGCAAGCTTTGAGAAGGTTTCAAGCCATAAGAGGACAAGTACGAACAATATTCTGTGATAATGGCACAAATTTCGTTGGTGGGAGAAATCAGCTAGAAAGGGATCTATTAGAAATGAAAGACTCCAGAGCCAAAGAATTTTTATTAGACAACAAAATACAGTTCAAAATGAATACGCCTTCAGCAAGTCATCAGGGGGGCTTGTGGGAAAGACAAATACGCACAATCCGAAGTATCCTCAACAGCATGACTCCAAAGTATTCCGGACGACTAACCACAGAAAGTTTGCATACAGCCTTCATGGAAATTACAGCAGCCATAAACAACAGGCCTCTCTCAACCATAAGTGCAACGGACACCGAACCAGTTATAACGATCAACCATTTACTGACGGGCAAATCTCAGAATATTTTACCACCCCCAGGAGAATTCACATCGGATGAGCTGTATGGAAGGCACATGTATAGGAAAACCCAACAGCTAGCACAGGAATTCTGGGAAATGTGGAACTGTCAATATTTAAGCAAAATAGAAACGAGAAGTAAATGGCAGTATCCGCAGCCAAACCTCAAGGTGGGAGATGTTGTTTTGATCATAGACGAACACCAGCCCAGGAACTTTTGGTCAACTGGAAAGATAGTTGCCTTACATTTCGGAGCTGACTCACGAGTGAGAAAAGCAACAGTAATGCTTGCAACACCAGATCTGGACGCTAAGGGAAAACCTATCGACAATAGAAAGGTTATAGATAGACCAGTACAGAAACTGATCCTGCTTGTGTCACCTTAAGAATGTTATCTAGTACACTTATTCAATTGCTTATAGTCCATTTTATCGTATGATCATATGCAACTTAAATAGTGAATTCATATTACTGGGCAATTATATTTACATAATACAAAACAAAACTTGAACACCCTTCATCTTAAATTTAATGCAAATTTAGGTGGGAGTGTGAAGTGTAAAGTCAGCTAGTAGTACCATTTCCTATGCACTCACAAATTACAGTTCATTGTAATGTCTATAGTTCGCTGCCACCACCGGGCCACGCATGAAACCCATTAACCTTGCCGAAACACATTAAAATATCAGTTATGCCATAATTACACTGCTTATTAAAACATACTCATGCTGCCGCACTGGAAACGGTTTTTCTAAACGACTTCCACTGGTTTCCCTAATGGTGACATTGTACGTGCTGACTCATATTTGCTCTTACATATATATACGCCAGTTTCAGATTAGCCACGCAGTAGCAGTTTTAGTGCTGTGGGCAGCAAGTAACCCAGCACAAAAAGTTTTATTATCAATAAGTGACAAAATTATAAGTGAGAGACTAGCAGGCCTACGGAGGCAAAAGGTCAGTTTTATTATATACCTATATGTATTTTATTTGACTAAATTGAATGCTTTTGTTTTAATGTGACTTTCATGTCAATTATATAATGTTTGTTTTTATGTTATTATGCTTTACACTGTAGTTTTATTGTGACATGTACTTTTGTAGACTTCACGGTCTATTCTGGCTATCAGTAAAATAAACAGTCATATCTACCAGAATACGATCAGTTCAGTTTAAACCACCGCAAAACCTGCTGTCATCTCAATTCGTGGCATTTTCGCTACAGCGGAACTGAGCAGAGACCGCATTTATTGAGAAGCCGCCCTGAGCCCCACGTAAGTTTTAAAAACTTGGCTTTAGCCGTGGCCTAGACCTTAAACCAGAAGCCGCGCCCAACAACAAGCCGCGCGGCTTGAGCATAAGGACTTACGGTAATTCAAATATATGTAAAAGCTAGTAGACAAGTTTTCGAGAAAATGTAAAGAGGCAATCGTCTTGGCAAAGCATTCAAACAGCCTATCATTTCCTTCTTTTACCCAAACAGGCTATGAAATCTTGATGTTGATTCAGATATCTTCAAGATATCAAAAACCAGTAAAAAGAAAGCCTTAGTGCCACAGCTACAAGTTAATCCCTTTTGATAATACAACCACAGCTATCTCTGTTTTGCTACCGGCAAAACAGACTACAAACACTGTTATAATGAAAACGACTGGCTCCATCCTCACTGGTAAAATATTTGGAAAGTACAGATCAAGCCAACAATCAGCAAGAATGGTACAAAAGGTTACTCCTGATTCCTCCAAGAGTGAACTTATAACTAAAAAGAGGAAATTAAATTAAGCACTGCGCATTTGGCGAGTATAATAGGAAACAACACTAAAAAATTACCTGAAGGGAAAGTTCGAGGCAGCATTGTAGTCAAATTGGCCAGCCGCAGGTCCACCACTGGTACCCGTAAATATAACGACTGAGTTTTTCAACATCATCTTATTTTTCAATGCGGCCACAATTTCGTCAAAGGCCGTATCAATGGTGCTAAGCAGGGCTACAATAGACAACCCGTTCATGTGTTGCAGAGCAGTAGTTCTATAAAATATGCTTTAAAAACGCAACATGTTTGTAAAAAATAAAAATGTCTTCTCACAAGGGTCGTCACCTAACAACAGAATGTCAAATGTTCCACGCCGCAAGTAGGCATGTAAATTGAGTAAGAGCGGTGGATGTCACTGTCCGTTGCCATGGCAACTGCATCAATTGTATAAACACTCATACTGTGAAAAATGAGAGCAAAATGAGATTACTGAAAGGGTTGCATACCCAAGTAACATCTTCTGACTGGGTCTTGTATGTGTGTAAACTTTTTGTAGTAGAAATTTGGCATCTGACGCTTGCTGCTGTCCTCATTACAGAGAACATTATAGTCACCTATTTGGGCACTTTGTAGAGCTACGTAGAGATGAAGTGGCTGCAAAAAGGGGAGTATTGTAGGACATATGGACAAACCTATAAGCAATAAAGTATTACAGGATAGCTTGGACATGACTTGGACATGACTTGGACATGACTTGGACATGACTTGGACATGACTTGGACATGACTTGGACATGACTTGGACATGACTTGGACATGACTGCAGACAAGCGGCTGAACCGCTACAAGGATAGCAACAATAAAAATAAAATTTGAAATGGGGGAAAAAAGACAAATACTGGGCTGTTTTTGCAACTAGTTATTAATCTATTAAATTGCGTCTGCTAGATGTATATCCGCTGTCCTGAGTCAGAGGCTGCACGTGCTCTGACCCTGCTCTGACCCGAATTCAACCACAACTGCTGTTTCTGTCATCTCAGTCTCATGTTTTAATCATATAGACACACTTCCCTCAGGAATGATTTTGTAGCTTAGCACTAATAAGATACACAGTATTTATTTTAGATTCACAGGCTACATATCCTATTCCAGATAATTCCTACAACAAGCCAGAGTGATAAAATAAAATTCTTTGTCCGTGGAAGCCACAATAAACATGGTGAACAGTCGATAAAAATGGCGGGTTTAGATAGTAGTAGGCTTTCCTCATGACCATCTCAGAGTTTATCTAGCAGTGGGTGAGCTCGTTTGCAATCCTTACGGCTGCTATCCAATAGGCACCACAAGGCACCACAAGATCAATGACTGGTCATTCACATTTCGGGCAAGGACTGATGAACAACCCATACTGAAGGCAGTAAATGCATCACTATCCGGGAGAGTTTTCTCAACTATTTTTTGTCTCAGCTATGTTAGCCATATCATGCACAAACCATCAAAGTAATGCATGTAATTTGGTGACTCTTTTCGATGCGCAGAATGTACATATCATGCAGACATTCGCAGCAGAAGAGCAATGACTGTAGTACCGTACTTTTTGGACTATTAGCCGCTACTTTTTTTTATGTTTTGAGCCATGCGGCTTATATAAGGGTGCGGCTATTTTGTGGTTTTTTTCTTTCATCGCTAAGGCGCATCAATCGGAATCTCTAGTTAGTACGCCTCTAGCGGTGAAAGAAAATACGAAACAATGCCTAGCGGTACTGTTCCGTTAGGCATTGGGTTAAAAAGCGTCCTTTTAACTAGCAAAGTTGCTGCCGTCTTAAAAATAATCGTCCTGAGTTCTGCGGCCTATACAAAGGAGAGGTCAATGTATTGTTTTATTATCGTTTTTTGAAAATAAAGCAAATGCGGCTTATATATGGGTGCGGTTAATAGTCCGAAAAGTACGGTAGGTTTGTTAGACGATAAGTACCTTGTCATAATCGTGGTCTTGTATAATCTTTACAGCTTTTCCAGAATAAAGCTCTGGCTTAAACCCGCCCTCCTCTGATTCGTCGATCTTCATATTCTCATGTAGATCCAAACCTTCATGACCCGCCTGCAATGGTTATCTAACTCTATTTTTTCAAAACTATGAGAAAAACTTGCAATACATCAACATAGGAGCTTCGTGATTGGCATTATGCCTACCCTGTCCTTGGCCGAGTGGGTATTGTAGTCACCAAAGGAAAGGTAAGAACCATAGAAAGTGTCATAACCTCTCTGTGTTGGTAACATATCCTTTGAGTAGAAGCCCAGATCCCACTAGAAAAGTGAATAGTCGATGCGTTAACCAGCGCTCTAAACCGCCTTTTCAAGTCTGATACGTGACATACAGCCAGGTGAAAAATTGCAGGAATGTCATAACTAGGATTTTAAAATGAACAAACATAAATAAAAAGCATTTACAGAGGCATAGAAAATAATGATGATATAAAAATCCATGCAAGTTTTATTGACCTAAAAGACAAGTGCACTTGGGCTATGTGACAGAAGGGAATCAATTCTAGTCGCTAAGCGCTATTGACCAGCGTTTAGGAGCTGCCAAGTAATCAGGAAGTATGCAATATCAACTCCTTGATTAACGGAGCTAGCTAGCTGATGCCAACCTGACCGACAGCGTGGCAGGCATAGCCGAGGGTTTTGAGATACTCAGGGAGCAGTTTGTGTGATGGGTCAAGGCCATAGGGTATGGTAGCGTCTTGCATCTCAAATTGTGTGCCTACAGTAGAGAAGCAAATGGTAACGCAGAATACATAGCAACGCTGATGAAGAAATAAAGCCAATAATAACACTCTAAAAGCAAATACTCCTCGTATAACTAACTGAATGGTTTTACAAAATCTTTTTCTCAATAAGAATTTAACAATGTTTTTAATTTACAAATGATTAATGGCATGATTGGCAGTTTTTCAATATTTCTGACACATCAAATACATTGTATATAGTAGAGTTGAAAACATTTAAGAGGAAACGTGAGATACCCTGACTAAAGAACTACTAGCCGTAAATCAGCAGTGTGTGGTTTCTTTTCATCGGGTTTTTATAATAAAAACCTTATGTGAGATATGGAGCATTCAAGAACATTAGATATAATTATCCAAATGAAAATCAGAGTCGGTTTTAAAGGTGCCAAAAGAGTTCTCTAAACAGTTCTGTAAAGAATAAAAAGAAGCCCAGATCACTGCGAGTAATTAGGTAAACTGGTCAGAGAGATTGCAGGAGATGATAATATCTACCCGTGAGTTGTTTCAATAAAAACCTTCAAGTTATGAAAAGCTACCTAGATGCACATAAAATGAGTTAAATCTATTGCGATTGGATGAGTAAATAAGATACGTGGAATAGATACAAACCAAGAACTGCAGGATGTTTGGCTGTCAGTAGGGCTGATCTTGTACTGAATCCATTCGGTGATACGTAATAGTTCTTCATGACCGTTGAGCCTCTAGCCCACTCATCCATCTTCGGTGTAGGTGAGTTCTCAAGATCTGGATTGTTAAATCCTACATCAGCGTAGCCCTGTGTAAATTTATATCAAACAATTGGCTGGCTGTCAATAAGAATTCAACATACAATAAAGCGTATTGTAAGCCTAAAGTATAAGTAAGAATTGCTGCACAATGTTATCTACCGATGACCATCGTAAAAAACAAATTAATATCAAATGAATCAATGACGAAAAGGTATGCATCAAGCGATTGCCACGAGACTAGGAGAAATGAGAATGAAAAGTGAACTTTTGGCAAAATGTGTATAGCTGTAGTAAAAGCGAGTCATAAATGTCAGGACTTACGATGTCGTCAGCTGTGATGATGATAATATGCGGTGTGTATGACGTTGCGGCGCAGAAGGCCGTAAACATACACAAAATCACTCCAAACATGCTCAACCTATCCTAAAAAGCAAATGGCTAAATCGATTATCTAATCAACAAAACACTTTCAGGTAGATTTAATGTAGGAACTATACACATTTTACAAGAATCGTCTTTCAGATTTGTGGTTCAAAAATGACAAACAGAGTACTGTACACACTTACAAAAAAGTGATAAAACTATAGGTTACTAACCATTACCACAGTATAATCAGTCTGAATGAGTTTGTAATCACCCCAATGTGTAGACTGACTGCATGCTTCACCTACCTTTTATATCCCTATTAATATTATATAACTGCGTGTAAGCATATCCATTTCATAAATAATGCCAGTGAGCAGAGATGTTATAATACCTGCACTTAAGGTTTGTTTACATACGCCTATCAAGTCACAACCATACGCCGCAGTGATTATAGATATGTTTTTCCAAGCATGGAAAAAGAGAGCTTGCTAATACAGTAAGCAAAAGAAGTAACTGCCCGAACTCGAGTGCCAGTCGCATAATGAAGCGATCACGCGTATCACTTGTGGGCCAGCATAATAATCGCCTTCCAATGTCCAATCAGCTGTATCGAATGCAACAAATCAGCAAATCTTTTTTCATTCAAAGAATTTCATCATTAGACATCTTTATAACTTCTTTATTTAATGTAGATTTAATGATTGCTCTAGGATTAAAAAGAGAATAAGTGAGAAGAAAAGGGTAATGTGAAGCACGAGACGACCAGCCAGAGGGGAGACTATCCTTAGGGAAGGTCTTGTTTACCTTGAGAGATGCCATGACTTGATCTATTATTCAACAATTGATGGGATTCCTAAAACAAACAAACGGCTACCATGAATAAACAAAATAAGAAGTTACCTGTGAGATTTAGGGAACAGATGAAAATTGCTGCGGCAATTAAGGATGAGTGTATGCATCAGCCACGGAGCGCGCTGTTTCATATCTATGATGGCGTATTAATGGATCATTTGCCATAAGTATAAGATCAAAAAAGCTATTTTGTGATTGGATACAAGCTGGAACGCATTTATTATGTACTTCCTGCCTATTCAATGTGTGTTAATCAATGAAACTGCTCTTGATGCACCGAGTTAAATGTACGAGCACCTTCGATATTATATCTGAAATTCCCGACAAAAGAAAAAATATAATTGCAACTGGCATATTTTTAATTCGTAGAAGCATAGCACTCAGTTGAACACTATCGAGGCCAAAAGCTTGACTAATTGTGAGGATATCTGGAGCCTGATAAATTGAGCGATTAACCAGTGTAAATGTTTTCTTTTCCATAAACAAATACTTTACAAGGTAACCCAAGATGGATGTACTACTATCGCTGTCGGAATGTTATCCAATGGAAGTGAATGCATCGATTGTAGAGAGCTGCATTTTTGCAAGCGAATATAGAGACACAGTGCTGCCATCGGACAGCAAGTACAGAGACACCGTGCTGCCATCGGACAGCAAGTACAGAGACACCGTGCTGCCATCGGACAGCAAGTACAGAGACACCGTGCTGCCATCGGACAGCAAGTATAGAAACACTGCGCTGCCATCAGACAGCAAGCATAGAGACATCGCGCTGCCATTGGGCACGGACAAAAATGAGCTGCATAAAGCTCAGCAATCAAGATCTGAATTTAAAGTTATTGAAAGTACTGCTCTAAAAAATTGAAATATAAATAAATATGCCAGTTTGCAACAATGTTTAGAGAGAGGCTTTGAATTGAAATTAGATAATTTAATCAGCAATTTTGTAGTTTCAAAATGCATGTGAACAAAAACTGCAACTGTAGGTAGTATTGAATGCTACTAGCATAGTTATAGATTAACCCATTTGTGTAGTCTAATCACCTGCAGCATATGGTACTTTTTAACTAATGTCCGTTTAAAATTTTTTAGTATTGTTACTTTGGTCACACTTGCCTCTAGCTAACGATTAACCCTTCAACAGGAAATGAAAATACCAAGCGTCGATTCCTTATTGCTATTAGCTGCTTTGTAACCGATTCTGTCAGAGATGGGTGTAAACAAACATATTGCTGGTTTAAACAGATGCTGGTATGTCAACTTGCATTACGATTTTCTCATCAACTTTGTAAAATTTACAAATCACCTAGTATAACTGCCTTTTCATTGTAAGCCAAGCAAATTATCAGCCTATCTTCTGCTGCTGCTGCCGCTGCTGACATTGACACTAGCTCGCAAGCTGCCATCTGTCTGTACAGAATAAGACAATTGAAACTTAGCATCAGATAACAACTATCCACCTGTGACAAGAACTCACTGAACAATTGCGACACCAAAATAACAGATCACAGTTGCACAACACGTGGCTGGCTAACCAAACTGACTGGATCCAAACTGGTGATCAAGATAGATTTCCATCTTACAGTTTATAGGTATGTTGCTATAAAATAAATGAGTGTGACACGTATATACATAGACAAGGAATCACAACAGCTAGTATTTTATTAATCAACAAACAACTAGGTAAAGAAGTGTCTATGTCTATGGTAAAGAAGTGTCTATGTTTGGTCAATTCAAATGCTCCGTTATATGACCAAAATCATTAGCAGAGCGAGTGGTCTGTGAACTTGATAGAGAAAGTAGCTAGAGATAAGAGAGTGATTCTATGAGCTGACAGAACAGCTGACATACTTGCCTAGAGCAGTGATATATCCTAATCTAATAATGCTAGAGTGACAAGATCTAAGAACTTGACCTAGTCATTTAATCAAGAAAAGAAGCAGCAATAACCCAGTGACAGTGGTCATCAAATGACACCGCTGTATTCATTTCTCATTGCTGTCACCTTACGAGCCAATGCTGGACTTCAGAAAGACCAGTATGTAGATGCACCTGTGTGTATATTATAACATGGCTAACTAGATTTCCTCATCCAAAAATGTGTAGCAGCTTTTTTGATACAAATAGTAGCGGAGAGTCATTTAATGAGAAAATAATAGAGCAATGACAGCGAGCAACATGTGACAAATATCAACAAATAAAAGTCAACTGGTCCTAGTATAATCATCAGCATCAATGATTAGCACTATATATAAACAGACGTGGGTAGGGCAAACATCGGCTGCCAAGCCTAGATGCTTAGAAATGTATTTGTTATTTGGAGCTGGTGAGGTTGCATTCTGGTCTCCTTCACCGCTGCTAATGATACTTTAGCATGGGATTGTCACGCGCATGACAATGAGGTCAGCTATAACAACCATTGAGTCAGTGGCAGCTGAACTTTTACTGATTAAGCAGCTCCAAGTATTGGTATAGTCTAGTCAAAGCACGTCAGCATTTTGGTCACGCTGAGATTTTATTTTTAAAGAAAATAATCCGGTTGTATGAAATTTCATCTGAGCAGATTATTGTTGTTACCTCAAGCAAAATAATTTACAGCGGCACCCTTGTCTAATGTTGTTGTCAATGGAGAATCATAACTATTATTAACTATATAAATAACTAGAGAAGCAGGTGTGAGCTCATGCGTATCAACCGTAAGGGGAAAACATCAGCGTAATAAGATGGTTGGGTGCCCAAACATGAAAAACAAATAGTTTCTCCACTGACACATTTTCAAAATGTGCTTAAAACTAATAAACAATTGGCACTTGAAGTACTATTCCAGAACACCGAAATGACAAGCAGCTGAGCCAATATGAGCCAATGTATTAACGATATATTCTGTTATAGTATTGAAAGCTTCGTATGTCTACAGCAGTAGGAATAGAAACAGTATTATGTGTATTATGTTCTACTATAGTCAATTTTTCAAATTTTCAGACTACCTTGACCTCAAAACAAAAATGATGTGCAAAAGCATGTTGATGAGAGAAACATTAAAGACACTCTTGTACAATGTTTGAGACTCACCTCAAAGTCTTTGCTAATTAGCTGATATAATCCCCTAACAGCTATTCCTAAAGATCAGGTGAGAGTAAATTGATGCCTTCGACTGTAATTTGTATATCTAGAACCTAGCCACTGGGCTGAGATCAGATCTAGCGAATCATTGGTTAATTAAATTGAGGTGCGTTGTTTAAAACTAACCAATCAACATAGGTACAGGGATAGAACCGCGAGGAACACTCCAACTATAGCTATCCTTATATAAAAGATGACACAATGCGTACAAAAAACGTTAGTGCTTGGAGGCATCAGGTAGTGGGATATCTAGAGTAATACATTATTTAATAGCAAAGTAATGCCCTATTCATAAAACTATCCTCTGGGAAGAAATAGCAACAGGCGCAATGTCAGCTGTGCGCAGCGACTCACCTGAGAATCACAGCTCTAGGCTGGTGACTGACTCCACTTGACCAAGCCTCTCCACCAGTTCGGAGCCTGCTAACAGCAACAATACTCGATGTAGAGAGAGTGCAATTAACTAATTCATTTATCTCAGCTTAAATTAATAGCTCATGCATGGGCAGCGAATTCCGTAACTTGATTACATGGAGTAAGTCCGCTTTCTACGTCTCCTCCCATCCTATTATTAGAGCTTCTTACTAGAGCAAAGTATATTCCGGCAAAGGTAACGGGTTGAGAAATAAACCGGTTCCAGCGCTAAGAAAGGGTTACGTACTCACGAGACACGAGACATGGCGTGTCAAAGTACTGATGGTTTGTTAGAACACAGACTATTAGTTAATCACACTCCGCTATTAATCAATGATGTTACATGTACTCCATTGCATAACAGCATTGAGGCATGGCAGCAGGGACAGGCAGACAGTGATTTAAATTAAGAATGCTCCGGTGATTAGACACATTCAAAACTATGTTTACATAAATTATCTCGAAAAAAATCAATGTAACATAATTTTTGTCAAATGAGTTTTTGGCACCATTTAGTTGTCTACTGGTATATTATAACATTAATCTATAATCCAGGAGTGAGCTAAAAATATCTCTCTGCTATAGTAAACTGAGTGAGATAAAAAAACTAAAAACCAATAACAAGAGCATTTTGAAACGTAAAAGCTAATGTGATCGCTGGAATTTGTCTGAAAAGGCTTTAGAATGCATATCCTTTAAAAGAAGAATATAATTTTTTTTGGTATCCAATATTAAACAATTACTGTAACATTTTACGTGAGGTTTAAGCATTTTTACACTCGCAGCGAATGATGCTGTTTGCACTTCACCATATAGAGGTCAATGCTAGCTTCTATAAACAGCATTTGGAACAGTTGTTGCTGCATAAAAACTGCCTAAAATAAGGAAACTCTTTGATGAAAAGGACTACAGAGTTTGTCTTATTGCGCTTGCAATATTGAAACACTGCAGTTTAGCAGCTTTTCACTAAAGACCATATATACAAAATGTTTCAAGCACTAAAAGGGGCCTACCAGCACCTTAAAGAATCACTGGCTATATAAAAAGCTATGAAAGTGTCAAAATTCTCTTGTTTTCATGCACATCCTGTCCAATAGCCCCACAAAATGAGGGAACGTTTAGTTACTAAACATTCCCTCATTTTGTGGGACTATTGGACAGGATATACTGTTCAAATGTACTAAACTTTAGTACATTTGAATAATTATAATATTGAAATGAATATATACTGTTCACAGTATTACATAGAGCGAAACATAGAGTATTACATAGAGCGAGAATACTACCTCAAACTTTTCCAGTAATTTTCCATCTGTCACGCTGGTAGTTGTAGCTTTGCAAGAAGTCAGAGAAATAAGTGTCCACCGTGAAAATTACAAACAGCTCTCAGACAAGAAGTGCTCAGGCATGATTTATCTGACAGATTCCTACAAACAGTGATGTCTAATAGCAGCCCTACTAACTCGCTGCCGGCAAGACTAAGGACATCCAAGTGACAACTGGATTATTGCTAGGCTTAACAAAGACATGAAAGGGTGTTATAATCAATTATACAGTTCAACAACCTAGTACTTCTGCAGACTTCCGATACTTGTCAGCGTGCTGTCTGCATAAGAATGCTTCAAGTTTGGTGAAGGCTTGTTGATATAACCTCCAGCGAGACCAACTCATTAATGCATCCTTACCACGTAAGTGTGTAATAAGATGAATAAAATGACACATGAAATTTTTCCGCAAGCAATTTTTTATCTTGATGCTTGGAATAAAAACGTTTGCTGTCGGTACGATGATATGTTCTTAGATGGATTAGATAATGCATATATTTGTTTTATGCTGTAGTTATTTTAGGTTGAACCATCGTACAGGAAGCACTATTCATAAATAGTCTGTTTTATCAGACTTAAAAACTGACTATTTAAAAGACTATTTATGAAAAATCTTTGGAAACTTTGGTATTATTATATTTATTACTATTAGCAAAAAAAACATTTCCTGTATGAAATCTAATAGATCTCATGGTAATACCAATGAAAGGTCCAATTTCTCTCATACCATATAAATCTACAAATTAAACTATTTTGCATGTCAATATAAATACTTATCACCAAATAAAGGTAATGGTATGAAACTTTATGTATATGAACCCAGTGAACAGTACATGAAGCAAAATCCATCTTAGATTAAATTCTTTCCACTCACTTACTTTCTCACCCTTTCAATAAGCCATGTTCCTATGTAACATAACAACATTGCTAATATAAAGTTGTAAAGCTTTATTTGGTTATAAAACCACTCTTTTGAATATCTTTTGCATTGACCCAACTTGCCCCATTGATGGATCCAAAGATGGGTCAGTACTGGTAGTTTATGTTGAGTCACAAGACAAGAACATGGAACACACACTAACTTGTTTATAGGAAAGTGTTTTACAATCTCAAAGCTTCTATTTGTGTCAAGTTTAGCATAAATGTAACTTATGATCCATCTTGCCTCGCCTTCCCTACTATTTAAGAAATACAGAAAAAATTGTAATAAAAATTACTTCAACTATTCAATTCTTGGTTAGACACACCTAGTAAATCGTAGTTCAGCCAATCTGGTTCAATCCATAATTATTCAGAAAACAATATCACTTACAGTGTCCCATTTTAACATGGCTTGCAGGTTCCTGTGACTTCGCAATCAGACTAAAAATAATAGGAAAGGAAAAGAAGCGAAGCTTGCAACAGCTAATGTTTTCAATGCTGTAGTTGATGCAGTGTATTAGAGACTAAATTATCATTAACAACTAAAATCTCAAATGCGATTTTAGCATTTCCTTGAGCACAAAATCACTGAGGACATTTCCTTTATAATCACCTTGTTGTGAACCTTAGATTGGATCAATATTCCTTTTGCAGTCCTGTGCAGGTCGACGAGCTTAAATCTCTAGAGGGGCATCAAAAGATAACGAGTACAGAGATTAGAAAACATTTGTTTCAGAAAAGCTAGAGCTTATTAAAGCAAAATAAGTGATATATACTTTTGCAAGCATTATACAGTAACTTACTTTTGTGTTTGTCACATTGTAAGGTCTAGCATTTTATTCATACTTTTATATGTTTTACTAATATGTTCATACATATTTATATTCTGACTGATAGTCATGTAATACATAGTTTAAGCAGGTCTTACAGATAACTGACAGATAACTGACAGATAACTGACAGATAACTGACAGATAACTGACAGATAACTGACAGATAACTGACAGATAACTGACAGATAACTGACAGATAACTGACAGATAACTGACAGATAACTGGCAGATAACTGACAGATATCTGACAGATAACTGACAGATATCTGACAGATAACTGACAGATAACTGACAGATAACTGACAGATAACTGACAGATAACTGACAGATAACTGACAGATAACTGACAGATAACTGACAGATAACTGACAGATAACTGACAGATAACTGACAGATAACTGACAGATAACTGACAGATAACTGACAGATAACTGACAGATAACTGACAGCATCAGCAGTTCATTTATTGATGATTAATAATAATAATGATTAATGATGATTAATAGTCTTCCATGGGCGGAGCCTGTTGCACAAAAACTGATGCGTATTAAATATGGATTCGAACAGTGCTAAGTCTGATGTTACGGAAAAGAAAAACAAAAAGATACAGTAATGTAAGTGATTTTGTAGAAAATGTTGCAAAAAATCATGCAAAAAATTCTGAAATCTAGCATATGCATGGCAATAATGTGTCTACGTAACAAACCGTAAAAGAGGATAATTAGAAAACTCATATTAGGCTATTAAAAATTATTGATGTAGAAAATAGTCAGAGTAGTGTCTTCCTTCTTTTTAATGGCTCAGTTCACTGATGTATGGAATTGAGTACTCAATATTTCACTAGTTGGTTCATTGATAGCGTATTGACATATTAAGTGGAAGAGGTTGAAAATAAACTGAAAAATTGATAAATCCCTAAATCACGCGTGTCTCATTGGCGGATCTAAAAATTTTATAATAACTTTCATGCACAATTTGGGGTGTATTATTATATAACAAGTTATAATTGTTGGCATCACTAAAAAGTAAAAAATCTAAACCGATTATTTATCAAGTAATTTTTCATTCATCTGGTGAATAAAGCATATGTACTTGATATCAGGATAATCGCCAACTTTGCTGAAATCCAATAAATTCAACAAGTCGCTCCCGTAAATTGCTATTTAAAACAAACCTGAATTAAAGATTAGAGGTACCAAATACGTGTAGATAACATATTTGATGATTATCTAAATATGAAAAAAATTCTATATAGCTTTGGGTTAAAGCTGTCAATACAATGCTGCAAATCAACTTGCAGGCATAATCAGCTATAAGAGTTTTTTGAGTTTATTAGAGTTATCACCTCTCACACTCAGCCAAAGACAATTCCGACAATACTTTTGTAGTGATAAACCCTTTGAAATATTTTACACATCAAGTACATGTACAAGTTTTAGCATAACCAATAGAAACTTTCATTGTCTATCATCATAGACAGTACACAATAGACACGTGTGAGTACTGACTGTCACTATTTTAAAGAGGATTGTGACAGGTCTTAACAATGTGGTTGACACATGAATTTGGTTGTGTCTCACATCGTGGCCTACATACAGTAAATGATACTAATGTTGGAATATACAACACTCTAAATCATGCCCAGTAGGTGGCATATAGAAATGCAAAAATAATACTTTCTAAACTAAGTATTTTTGGAGCATTTTAGAAGAGCCAAATTTTGACATTTCTACATAGAAACTTAATTTTGAATGGACAGTTTCACCGACTTATCTAATTAAAGAAAAGGTTTAATTACAATGCTATAATCTGTTCCAAATACTTTCCTTTTCTTATGTCAGTATTTGTGTTTTGATATCAAAATAGAAGTATTCTTGTTCGCCTCGTGTCTTTGTTTTATTTTTGCAACTGCAAAACAACAGATCGCTAACATAGGAGCAACCGTGGTTCAGTGGGTAGCGCACTGTCATATGATCAGTAGGTCAGTGAAACACAGGAGAACCGTTGGTGGTGTTAGAAAATGCATTCAGTCAGGATCACTCCTGTGCCCAATCTCCTGTGCAGATGGCAATAGTATAATTAGTTCCAAGACAAATCTAGTGCGGAATAAAGTGCTATACATGCAGCAGAGAGGAAATAGATCTTGGGAATGAAATTAAATGTAAAAAAACCTGTTACTTATTAAATGTGGATAACATCCAGCGAGAAATACGATGTCTTCATATTTCTATTATACACTGAGTTGGTATGTATATTTAAAAGGACGTATTTGTGACATTTTGGTTAGTTTTGGAGCAAGCAATATAGCGATGTCTGTCTGATATGCTACCCTCAGCTCTTCTCCTTGGGTTCCAAGATTGAAGATGCAAATTAATATGTATACAAGTAGGGCAACATTTAGCAACTGCTAATTTTTTTACTTTTTTACTGTTTAAGCAGCTCAAAGACTAAATGCAGCGCACAAACAGCTTTGGATATACAAGTAAGAATCCCCTGGTACCTTCTAGCTGGTAAAACCAGTAAGCTCACTCAGTAATTCCTCTTTTAGATCTGATCTGTCTAACTAGCATGCTGATTTATAACTGGATATACAGTAGCTCACTCAGTAATTCACTTTTTAGATCTGATCTGTCTAACTGGCATGCTGATTTATAACTGGATATACAGTAGCTCACACAGTAATTCACCTTTTAGATCTGATCTGTCTAACTGGCATGCTGATTTATAACTGGATATACAATAGCTCACTCAGTAATTCAATTTTTAGATCTGACCTGTCTAACTGGCATGCTGATTTATAACTGGATATACAGTAGCTCACTCAGTAATTCACCTTTTAGATCTGACCTGTCTAACTGGCATGCTGATTTATAACTGGATATACAGTAGCTCACTCAGTAATTCACCTTTTAGATCTGATCTGTCTAACTGGCATGCTGATTTATAACTGGATATACAGTAGCTCACTCAGTAATTCACCTTTTAGATCTGATCTGTCTAACTGGCATGCTGATTTATAACTGGATATACAATAGCTCACTCAGTAATTCAATTTTTAGATCTGACCTGTCTAACTGGCATGCTGATTTATAACTGGATATACAATAGCTCACTCAGTAATTCACCTTTTAGATCTGATCTGTCTAACTGGCATGCTGATTTATAACTGGATATACAGTAGCTCACTCAGTGATTCACCTTTTAGATCTGATCTGTCTAACTGGCATGCTGATTTATAACTGGATATACAGTAGCTCACTCAGTAATTCACCTTTTAGATCTGATCTGTCTAACTGGCATGCTGATTTATAACTGGATATACAGTAGCTCACACAGTAATTCACCTTTTAGATCTGATCTGTCTAACTGGCATGCTGATTTATAACTGGATATACAATAGCTCACACAGTAATTCACCTTTTAGATCTGATCTGTCTAACTGGCATGCTGATTTATAACTGGATATACAGTAGCTCACACAGTAATTCACCTTTTAGATCTGATCTGTCTAACTGGCATGCTGATTTATAACTGGATATACAATAGCTCACACAGTAATTCACCTTTTAGATCTGATCTGTCTAACTGGCATGCTGATTTATAACTGGATATACAGTAGCTCACACAGTAATTCACCTTTTAGATCTGATATGTCTAATTGGCATGCTGATTTATAACTGGATATACAGTAGCTCACTCAGTAATTCACCTTTTAGATCTCACCTGTCTAACTGGCATGCTGATTTATAACTGGATATACAGTAGCTCACTCAGTAATTCACCTTTTAGATCTGATCTGTCTAACTGGCATGCTGATTTATAACTGGATATACAGTAACTCACTCAGTGATTCACCTTTTAGATCTGACCTGTCTAACTGGCATGCTGATTTATAACTGGATATACAGTAGCTCACTCAGTAATTCACCTTTTAGATCTGATCTGTCTAACTGGCATGCTGATTTATAACTGGATATACAGTAGCTCACTCAGTAATTCACCTTTTAGATCTGATCTGTCTAACTGGCATGCTGATTTATAACTGGATATACAATAGCTCACACAGTAATTCACCTTTTAGATCTGATCTGTCTAACTGGCATGCTGATTTATAACTGGATATACAGTAGCTCACTCAGTGATTCACCTTTTAGATCTGATCTGTCTAACTGGCATGCTGATTTATAACTGGATATACAGTAGCTCACACAGTAATTCACCTTTTAGATCTGATCTGTCTAACTGGCATGCTGATTTATAACTGGATATACAGTAGCTCACTCAGTAATTCACCTTTTAGATCTGATCTGTCTAACTGGCATGCTGATTTATAACTGGATATACAGTAGCTCACTCAGTAATTCACCTTTTAGATCTGATCTGTCTAACTGGCATGCTGATTTATAACTGGATATACAATAGCTCACACAGTAATTCACCTTTTAGATCTGATCTGTCTAACTGGCATGCTGATTTATAACTGGATATACAGTAGCTCACTCAGTGATTCACCTTTTAGATCTGATCTGTCTAACTGGCATGCTGATTTATAACTGGATATACAGTAGCTCACACAGTAATTCACCTTTTAGATCTGATCTGTCTAACTGGCATGCTGATTTATAACTGGATATACAATAGCTCACACAGTAATTCACCTTTTAGATCTGATCTGTCTAACTGGCATGCTGATTTATAACTGGATATACAGTAGCTCACTCAGTGATTCACCTTTTAGATCTGATCTGTCTAACTGGCATGCTGATTTATAACTGGATATACAGTAGCTCACACAGTAATTCACCTTTTAGATCTGATCTGTCTAACTGGCATGCTGATTTATAACTGGATATACAGTAACTCACTCAGTGATTCACCTTTTAGATCTGATCTGTCTAACTGGCATGCTGATTTATAACTGGATATACAGTAGCTCACTCAATAATTCACCTTTTAGATCTGATCTGTCTAACTGGCATGCTGATTTATAACTGGATATACAGTAGCTCACTCAGTAATTCACCTTTTAGATCTGATCTGTCTAACTGGCATGCTGATTTATAACTGGATATACAGTAGCTCACTCAGTGATTCACCTTTTAGATCTGACCTCTTTAACTGGCATGCTGATTTATAACTGGATATACAGTAACTCACTCAATAGTTCACTTTTTAGATCTGACCTGTCTAACTGGCATGCTGATTTATAACTGGATATACAGTAGCTCACTCAGTGATTCACCTTTTAGATCTGACCTCTTTAACTGGCATGCTGATTTATAACTGGATATACAGTAACTCACTCAATAATTCACTTTTTAGATCTGACCTGTCTAACTTGCATGCCGATTTATAACTGGACATACAGTAACTCACTCAGTAATTCACCTTTTAGATCTGACCTCTTTAACTGGCATGCTGATTTATAACTGGATATACAGTAACTCACTCAATAATTCACTTTTTAGATCTGACCTGTCTAACTGGCATGCTGATTTATAACTGGATATACAGTAACTCACTCAGTAATTCACCTTTTAGATCTGATCTGTCTAACTGGCATGCTGATTTATAACTGGATATACAGTAACTCACTCAGTAATTCATCTTTTAGATCTGACCTGTCTAACTGGCATGCTGATTTATAACTGGATATACAGTTGGCGCTACTTCAAACACTAGGAAACATGGCAATTTGAAAGCTTTTTTAGGACATCTACAACTTATCTTTTAAACTTCACAGTCGTTTTGTTTATATGTAATTGCAGTTGTCAGACAACAGATTTTCCATTACACAACTAGTCTAAATGTATATATAGTTTTGTTTTTACGATAAGCTTCACGCTGAAAGCTGATATTTTACCAGTTACATCTGGCTTTCCATTATTACAAGGTGACACTTAGCCTATAATAAATACATTGAGGTAAACAACTATTAAAGAGCACATTTGGAAAGAAACTAGAATATCTTAACCTGGTAGTGTCAGTTGTCAGAATAGAACATGCCATATGTGTGGAATTTTTGAAGAGTGGCATATGATTGTACTCTTGAAACATAATATAATATAATAATTGCTTCCAAATATCTCTTTTACTCAAAAATGGTGCTATATTAAAATCAAATATTTGCCTATCAATTTAATAATTTTCATTTGGTTTACTATGAAATGACAATACTTGGCATTTGACAGGCTTCATCATTTCGTATTTTAATTAACTTTTTTTTGCTTTTTTTATTCCAGTAGCACAGCTAGAATTAGTATTTAATAAAGGACAGCTTATATGCAACAGGGTTCACCCCAGAGTAGTACATTATCAGTAGAAGAAGCTACTGGTTGGTGTTCATGTCTTATGATTGCTCCCAAACAAGGAGGCAAAATAAGAATGTGTGTACATTCAACTAATCTAATAAATGTGTGAGAAGGGAAACCTATCCTTTACCTAAGATTTCTGATGTGCAATGTAAATTGATAAAAGGAGCTAAGTTTTCAAAACTAGATGCTAATTCTGACCTTTATTAGGTTGAATTGGATCGCGAGTGCAAACTGTTAACAACCATTGTCACACCTTGGGTAGGTTCTGTTTTAAATGCATGCCATTTGGTATTTCTTCATCTCCAAAATATTTTCAGCGTGCTGTAGAGAAAATATTGGAAGGTTTGAAAGGAGTCATTTGTTTAATGAATGACATCCTAGTATATGGGTCAAACCCTCAAGAACATTGATAGAGGCCCAGTAGTGTGTTAAAATGAATTGAGAAGTCAGGCATTACACGGTGCAAGGAAAAATGTGAATTTGGATGTTCAAAGGTCAAGTTTTTAGGCCACATAGTTAATGGTATAGGTAGAAAACTTGACCCCAGTGAAATAAAAGCTATTGTTACTATGTTACCTTTTACCAATACGACGGAGACGAAAAGGTTCCTTGGTATGGTTAACTACTTAATAGAATTTAGTTGTAAACTAGCTAGTTTATGCGTACCGACTCATGAGGTTTCAGGTTAGAATCCTGAATAGTTCTGGGGACCAGACTAAGACGAGGCATTTTGTAGAGTAAAACAGAATAGGTCTAAGCAGCCCATATTATGTACATTTGATATAAATGCTAAGCATAGGGTGTCAGCAGATGCAAGTAAAATTCTCTTGGAGCAGTATTGCTACAGTCGACTAAAAATGGCGATTGGCAGCCAGTTAAGTACAACTATTTTACATAACTATTACTATATATATATATATATATATATATATATATACATATATATATATATGTATATATATATATATATACGGGACAGATAACGCAGTTGGTAAGGTATTGGGACCGTGATCATTGGGTCCTAGGCTCAAACCCCAACAACTGTACCTTTCTGGCAGGTCCTTGGACAAGACCCTTGCCTATATATTGTCTACAACCTCTATGATGAGTGCAATAACCAAAACCATGCCGGCTCGAATGTCGCCCGGTTCAACAAGGGCCGCGCTGCTTGTAGCAGAACAAGGCAGTGAAAAATTGGTTACTGGTTCAAAAACCGGTTGAGTGCTCAAACTCCCAGGTCTCTGGTAGGAGACCCGAGTTAAAGCACAAATTACCACCCATATGGGTTCACCGGGGTGAGGAAACAATTTTTTATATATATATTTATATATATATGTGTGTATATATAGATATATGTATATAGATATATATATATAACACTGAGATATATATATATCTCAATGTTTGTCTTTTTGTTACATCATGTGTCCAATTATCGCAATAAAAATCTAGAAGTGAAAAATCCGCATAAAACACAATATGATCTCCGTACCTTCAGATCTACAGGCAGCGAACTGAACCCTTAAGCTACATGGACGACAATAGGTAGGTTACTTGAGCAAATAGTCATTACATTGGTTAAGACACTCAGATTACAGCACTTGTTGTAAGCGTGAGTGTAAGGTATCGCTGGTATCGTTTTAGTAAAGATTTTAGTAAAACGCTAGCTTTCCACGTAAGTTACTCAAATTCATTAGGCAATTAATTTTTTACCCGTGCAACACCAAGCATTTGGTTTGTTTAGATATATACGAAGAGATCAGACTTTGAGCTTTCTTTATACATGACAACTTCTTACTGATAAGTTATCAGTAGGAATCCAACAATTACATGTAGTATTTTATACTGATAGCTCAAAATAAACATTAGCAAACCATTACACATACATCTTTCTGTGATAGCAACATCTTTCTGTGATACCAACATCTTTCTGTGATAGCAACATCTTTCTGTGATAGCAGGGAGTCAAAATACACTCAACTAAAGTATGATCTTGCAAAAAATTGGTACAAAATACGAGGGGGAATGGTTTGATAAAACTGTTCAGAATCATTTTTATCACTTTCTTCTACTTATTTGGAATAAGTAGAAAAAGGTTAAGAACCACTGATTTAACAACAGTTGGGTCAAGACAAAACGTCTGCTGTATAGTGTAGTAAATTTGAAGTGAAGTGAATTTGAAGTGTAGTGAATTTGCGTGAAAACTATGAAAAAGACTTTGTGCCACTAAAGCGAAGGAACAACTCTTTGTTAGATATTGATGGCCCTGAGAAAGGCCAGGGAGATCTGAGCACAGGAGTCGGCATCACTGAAACATGGTGATGGTTCTGAAAGTGGCACCTTAGGGCGTGCCACACCGGACTCTATAGATCGACGGGATGTAGGCGCCTCGTCTCATGTTGGTCGCCATCTTGGCCTCTTAGACTCCCTGGAGTACGGCTTGCGATTTTGTACTGGGCGAAACTCGGGTTGCTGTTTGTAGGGACGCAGAGTCTAGCTCTTCTTCTGGACTCTCCCAATGGACCTCCGGTGGATGAAGTCTTTATGTGTGATTAGCTTCTCACGTTGGTCAAAATAGTAGTCACAAAAGGTGCATCGATGAACATGTGTATGGTCATGACGGCGGAGTGCACGCAGCTTGCAGGTAGTAAAGTTGCAATGTTTGCAAGTGAGCACCATGTTGGATAATGCATACCAGTGAGTTAACCTGGGCTTATATTTGAAACCAGGTAATTTGAATTATGACGTAAGCCAACTGCTACCGGAAATTAAGATGCTCACTAGAATAAATAGAGGCTAGAATGCGCCCACTAAAAAGATTATAAGGCACACGCTTCCTTGGACTCACAAGCAGAAAATTAACCAAAAGTAGAGAAAGAATATTTGTTGATTGTTTGTTTTATTATCAATTCTTTTCCCTCATTAATTAATGCATTACAAAACTGTAGCCAAATTTTTATATCATGTATTTACTTGTAAATAGCATTTGGTCTTTTAAAAATGACTGTCGTTTTGACCTACAAATTTCAACTACTCGTAGCTGCCAATCATATGTTGATTTTGCTTCTGCTTGCTTATATAAACAGTTGTCTCTGCATTGGGGAGGCAGTCGGAATTTGGCTAGTTTGGTGAGACATACTATAATAAATTTATTCAAGTATAACACATATTCTTTTGTAACTTATACAGCCTGGCTCAAAGGATATGCCAGATATACACAGTCCGCTATCGGCTGTGATATAGTCTGATTTATCGCTCTTGTTGGAGATGCGCTAGTACCTATAAATATGTACATTACACAGTCTGCTATCAGCTGTAATATATATAGAGTCTGAGTTGTCAGCTCTTGCTGAGATTGCGTATATCCATATTGCCATATATCTATGGGTATAAGTAGATGTATATCCAGCGACAGCCTGCTATCGACTGTGAGGTAGCGAGTTGGTATTAACGGTTTTTAGGCTGGTAGTATCGAGACTATCGACTGAGTTTACGATTATAGGTTATGTAGGTACTTACGGTAGTTACCCTAATTATTGGAGGTGCCTCGGCTACTATAACCAAGCATTATTTTCTGCTTGGTCCGGTTCGGGGGCTGCCTTGATTTTACTTCAGTCGAGGCAGTGTCGTATAGGGAGAGTTACGCCAACTGGAGTTACGCCACTTTCGAGAGTTCTAAACAAACTCGCTTTGCTATATAAAGTTCTGTTGTAAAATAAGGTATCGAATCAGAAATACGACTTATACACAGTCAAAATCACCATTTTCTTAGCTTTTTTATATACCACAAAGATCGTCAGAATTTTCTGATTTATTTCATGTATAACAGGAGCATATTATTTGTGGTTAGTTAGATTTACCCCAGGCTAATTTCTTGTTTATTTCATTTATTACTTTCCTCTTTGTGTCTGCAGTTTTACCCCTAATGTTACATGTACTTTGAATCCAAGTGTTGGCTGTATCTTTGCAGGAATTACTGAAAGATGGAAACAAATTGTCACATTCCATCTCAATAGTAAATCTATTTCTGGAGACAGTCTAGTTTCTCTTATTATTGATATCATAACACGCAAGCGGTCTGAAAGTTGTTGCTGTTACTTCAGACATGGGGTCAAGCAACCAAGCGATGTGGAAGATTGATATTGATATGCCATGTCAACTGCCCACTTGTCATCCTATATTGCAGAAACTAGTGAGGAAGTTTGTGATTGTTAGACTTAATATTTTATATCAAAAACATACCTCCACCTCACAGTCAGTGCAGTTTGGTAGCAAAAGCATGGCCATGTGAACGCTAACTCAGAATATTCATAATAAAGTATTTTTGAAATTTGATGCTTTCTGCATTTTTACTGTACTCATTCTTGTTGACTAGTATAATATGTATATATGTTATAAACATGTGTAAGTTAGCCATTGCACACTAAATACTACGTTGGCGTACCTTACTATAGTTCTAGTACAGCTTAGCTTCTTTGACTTGTTCATTCGAAGTTAATAAATTTTTATTGTAACATTACTATGAAAGATTTTTTATGTAGTATAATATGCCCTTTTAGTTTTCAGTTTTTATTATGGAAAGTTGTTCAATTTTTATGTTGTACTTCATACTTCTTGCACGTTTAGTTAAAATCATTGTCCGTAATAAATTTGCTGTTGTCCATTAATTTGCATAAAACGAGCCTGTTTATAATTTTTATGAACAAAAAAATTGGCAAGTGATGGTATTATAAATATAATTATCATTGTGAATACATTAAATTGTTTGTTTGGCCGCCCAAAGTTGTGAAATTGCAAGTTAACACAATTTAGTTGAGACATTCTAGTGCAGATAATAGGAGTTATTTACTAAAAAGTAGCAGGAAACCTGTAAATATAGAGTTGTCACTTTTACAACTGCTATGTGAGTTAGAGCAAAACCTGAGCTTTCTTGTGGTATACTTGATAGTGCTTTAAGGTTACCCAAAGTAATTTTATTAACTGATAAACAAAGACAGGTAAGAGCAGTCCATTGTAACTCTATATAAAAGTAGGCGTGGCCGATGTTTGTTTGGAACTTTCGATGCGTTTGTATAGGCTCGGTTGGTGACGTAACTCTCCCTATACGGCACTGAGTCGGGGTGCACAAATTGTTATGACGGTTTCAACTGGAGCAACGATAGATGTATGTATTTGGTCACGTATCTTTATATTAAAGTCACGTAGGTATAAGCCCCGATCAAGGTACGGCCACTCTTTATTGGATTAAAAGCGGACTTGCGCATTTTCATTGGCCATCTGTACCGCTAGCGATCCTACTGCTCGCTTGTTTCTTGTATTTCCTATGACCGGCGGTAGAAGCGAGGAAGAAGAAGAGATTTGTCCATCTTATGCAACGGTCTAATTGGCATCATAACGATTAATTAAGTAATGGCTGCTGCGAGAAAGTTTTTTGTTGGCGGTAATTGGAAAATGAACGGCAACCGTTCGTCAATTGAAGGAATAATTGCAAACTTGAACAAGTCAGAAGTTTCAATTGAAACCGGTAAGTGTTGCTAGAAGAGTGCTGAAATATTAATGTCTTTTGTTTGGTTGTTTCTAGTTTTTTAGCATTTGAAAGCAATTTTCTCAACATTGTTTAGTAATTAGCCTCGTACTGTTTTTTCATGCAAACCAAGTTGTAGTTTGAGCTATATAATGTATTATTTGGTTAACATTTGTGTTGCTTTTGAATACCCCTGAGACGATAAGACATAAATCGCTAGTTGTGAAGAGGGCGCCTTAGAAAAAACAGTGTGCTCCAGCGTTATTACATTGTTACAGCACGTAGCTGTCTTGTGATCATGCAGTTTCCGGTAGTACTCTCATGTCACATATAGTTTTGGGCCAAATCTGTTGTGAAGTATACTGGAGGTTGCCTATATTGAAGGGAATTCTTTACGACTAACTGCCTGTGTGGATATCGTTGTTTCTAAATTGTTTCTGATCATTTCATCATGACTAGATTGTTTATTACATACACATTGATATTTACTTGCAATTTATAGCCTATTGCGGGTTTTTTGTTAAGGTTTTGTAAATACGGAACTGTATGTGTTATTACGAGGTGGTGAGCACTTTTTGGTTGAATTATTGTATTGGGCATATAGTATATGAAATACATAATGCGGATACTTACCTAAAATAACAATTACATGTACGTATTATATATTCATACTCATACAATGTACCTACAACAAATCTAACATGGTGGCCATGCTGTACTCAATGCATATGTAATTTATTTATTACTGTCACAGCTTAGTCTGCAGGTCAACAATTTATATTCGGTATGAAATTGTTGAAAGAGAGCATTTACTGACTATTTATTAGCCACAAATTTTAGAGCAGATTCAGACGCTGTAGGGAGATGTCAACAGCACTCCTTAGACATGTGGGGGTGAACATGCTCAAGAACTTTTATCACCAAAAAGGAGTTTTTGAATGTGGATTCAGAAAATATTGCAGAAGGTAGAAAAAGTCAAAAATTAGACGACCTACTGGCCATGTTCCAGGAATATTGCATTCCTAAGTCTAGTATGTTGTGTGCAGATTTGATTTTCATAAGCATTATCACAAATTTGTGCCTATATATGTATAGCTAATGAAACTGGACGCTTGGCAGAAGGATTTAATATTAATGATCAAAGAGATTTCCTTATCAGGGATAAGTTTCCTTTTGGTTTAGATTATGTTAATGTTAGAGAAAGACTGATGAGAGAACCTGATCAAACTTCAACTTTAAATTATGTTATCAAAGCTGTGAGGGTCAATGATGTCTATAGAGGGTCAATGATGTCTATAGAGCTAAAGCTAACTTTTCATTCGATTAGTCATCGATGTTGCCGTAAATGTGAGATGGTATATGTTATTAAGGTTTGGTAAACACTTTCCGGTTGGATTTTTGTATGGACATGTCTAAGCCTATTGAGAACTTAATACAGATACAGTATAACAATTATACTCTCACCTACAAGTCTAACACTATTCATATCTTTAAAATTGTTACAAAGCTGTCAGTACGAAAATCTAAAGGCATTTTGTGGGCGATTTTTGCAAATATTTTAAAACAACATTAACTTTTTATGCTGCCATCTCTGACAACTTTTTTTCTATTTTACTAGATAGTTATTTTTCTAAACAATGTTTAAACTATCCTACAGATATCTTTGCGTGAGATGTACTGTGATGTTTTACTCACATTTCTCACCTTTATTTACCTTATGAGATACTCAGATTCGTGACTTAACACGTTTTGCAAGATTATGAACACCCAGGAGGAGAATTACATGAGCTGGTCACTTGAAAATTGTTTTCTAATTTTTGTAAAGCATCAAAAAGTTAAATTTTTCGCTTTTTCTTGACTAGAAGTGTACTTTGTTGCGATTGCCAAAGCAGGTTTCAGTTGCGCAGCTCTTTTTTTACTTATAGTGTAGATTTTGATGAAGCCAAGTCTACCAACTTTAGCCTTTGTAGCTGCTGTGTCAATTTTTTTATTAAGGTGGTGCTGTTTGAACACATATCATTTGATATCAATGTAAGAACATAACTGCGGTTGGGACATAGTTGAATATTATCCTAATATATTATATACATGTATGAAGAGAATGAACCCTTAATAGCCGGTCTTAAATGTAATTTTTCATAGCAAACTGGCAGCAATCCTCATTTTCTTCAGTTCAACCAACAGAGTTATCATCAAAACCTTAATCAAAATAATTTTGGGAATGTATTTCTGATATCTTATAAATCCAATTTTTGATGCAAGTTTTTGAATCAGTTGTAAACTTGTACAGCAAAGTTGCAAGGGTTTAGTAAACATTGTCTTCACTAAACTATCAGTTTGCTAAAGGCATTGCCTCTTACAATACACACATTTTAACGGTTGTGTATGCTGTGTTCTGCTATATGTTGACATTCTAAGTTATAATCTTTGCCTGTAATTGTTGTCGATTATATCATTTTTTGCAAGAAAAATATTTAGCATGCTTTTATGATTACTTCTGTTTTAAACTTTGACAGATATCGAGATTTGGTTCAAGTAATACTAATTGTTTCTAATACACGTGCTGATACCTCTATGATGATACATGTAGTTTGTCCTTGGTAAAATGTTTAATAAAACAAAGCATGCAAAAGCACATATTGTGTTTAGAGAAGATGCGAAAATATTCATTGAAGACTCACGCTAAAAATGAGCTGAGACAAAAAGATTTTAGGAATGTACATTGGTAATTTTCCTTTCCCTACTAAAGTTATACTTTTTAATTTTTAATGAAGCATTAGACAACCGCTGATACACTGAATGTGGAGGGCACCTCTGCTAATAATCGCATTGCTATTTTTAAGGTTTTCTGTTTGATTATACTCATAAGTTAGCTAATGAGACTAATCAGTTCACTTTTTACTAGAGGAAGTTGACACCTGTTTAACCATTTTCATATATCAGCAAATTTTTACTTTGACCAAAAAGTATGCTATCGCGACAATTCCGACTTGATGCTATCGGCTGGTAAAGATATATTCTGCCACAGCTCACAAATTAAAGATGGCTCCAACGCCTGGAGACTCCACTTCTCTTAGTACCTACTTCATTCTTCTCCTTATTACAATGAAGTTTTACTTGAATGACTCAACTTTTTTTCTATGATGTTTTTGTGATTTTAAAATAGTTTTTATGGCGTTTCTTAGTGGGCAATTCTTTCTTAACTTAACAGAACCCTTTAGTGTTTCGTGTGGGTTCTATCTCATTTAACTACAAACGCTATCTCCTTCATGTATTGTTTAAAAAGTTTTGTTGAGGCAGTTGTTTCCTTTAAATGACAATCATAAGTGATAAAAATGTGATATGATTGGTTGGTGAATTGGTTGGTATAATTGGTTGTTCTAAAGTGTTGGTAATTTTATGAATGTTGTTCTACACCATCTCGTCCATTAAAGAGTTTGCAGCAGAAGCTTACCTTTGGCTGGACTATTTCACTATGTAATTCCATAGCTGAAAACCAATAAGATTTGTATCACATGTAAGAGACACCAATAAAGTGTTCTATCAGTTTACGTGAGTTCTCTAATCTCTCGCGTCTGTGTCTGTCAAGGGCAATAACCTTAATTTACTTAAAAAAAAACTAAGCTGAAGTTAAATTTGGTAGTTGTCTTCTCTTTAGTGTGCCATACGCGAATCAACAAATTAAAACAAATAGTTGTCTTCTCTTTAATGTGCAATACGCGAATCAGCAACCATAGCATTAAAATGCGTCTGTCCAGTCAAGCTAGATGCCCCAATGTTGTCTTGTTCATAAGCCTTGATGATCACGATTGTGATTAGATAGGGTTTGATCAGAAAGAGTTGAAATGGCATTTTTGTAACTCGTAGGGATTATTGATTCATTTGATTAGCCAGGAGTTTTATGAATAATACAAAAAGATTGTTCAAGTATTATAAATGCACAAGTTAATAATAGTTTACAACATAATAGGTACATCTTCAGACTGATAGTGTATTCAAATTTGGCTACAAAGGTGGATTATTGAAAATAATTGCACAACTTCAGTACTGTAGCTGCTTCTACTGCGTAAAAAATGTTTTGGGGACATCTACATTAAGTTATGCAAATGGTAAAATACATGCAAATTGCCTAATCTGTTTCGAGGTCATTCCAAACTTACCCTTTGGCCTTTCAAATACAAAAAACTAAACAACTTCTTAATTTACTGACTGCGCAATACATGTGGTACATGTAGTTATCTAATGAATTGTAAACAATACTCACTACATTTTTGTAGTCTCTTAGGGTACTTGGCTGTGATCTTTTTTGTGTACTCAAAGTGTCACATGGTAATCACAAAGAAGCTCTTGAATAGTCAATTTCTTATTCAGATGTGATTGTCGCTCCTCCAGCAGTTTACCTCGACTACACTAAACAAACTATTCAGTCTGGTATTAAAGTTGCTGCCCAAAACTGTTACAAGGAGAGCAAGGGAGCTTTTACTGGAGAAACTAGGTGCCATAATTTTGATTTCTAGACTAATATTGTTGGAGTTGTCCAGTCTTGAAATTTTTTTGTACTTGTTTTGATACAGCTAAATATATTTGTGATATCACTTTCAATTTTGATAGAAATCAGATTGCTGTACAATTTTATTTCGTGTTGGTCAATTTGTTTATTCAAGTCTTCAAAAGAATGCATATCTTTCAGCCCTGCTATGATTAAGGATATAGGTCTTGAATGGGTCATTTTGGGACACTCGGAGAGGCGGCATGTGTTTGGAGAGACTGATCAGGTAGGCTACATATGTTTGCAACTGAAATATTTTTTACAAATGTTATGTTTACTCAAATGTTGTTGAGTGGGTTGTGAACTGCAATTGTTTCTCCTATTTATGACCTCTTCACTGTGTTGAAATAGGCCATGTTCTTCCCAACTCCTATGTTGTATTCTTTTCTCTTTTCATTTAATTGTGTTAATCTTATCACAAGACCCACAAGCATACGGCTGTCCATGATTTACTCTTGTTGTTGTACAGCTGATCGGTGAGAAAGTAGGGCATGCCTTGTCTGAGGGACTCCAGGTGATAGCATGTGTTGGCGAACTTCTCTCAGACAGAGAGGCTGGTAACACAAATGAAGTAGTGTTCAAACAAGTTAAAGCCATTTCTGGTAAGTGCAATTGGTCCCAGTGGCCCGAAGTGGATAATGTGTAATAGCACCTGTCTGCAACCTGTCAGTAATTCCTATATTCATTACTCATCATTAGCGCTCCAGATAGTATTGTATTCCTTATAAATACCAAAAAACTCATTGTAAAATATACGACAGCCAATTTTCATCATGAGCGGACAGAACAAAACAAGAAGTCAATTGGGGGTCGCCATTCAATTTGTGAAATTAATTTAGTAGTTGCCCCTAGGTGTTGTTACCTGCCAAGAATTCTACGTGAATGGCCCTTGCCCACCATCTCGCACATTCGATTGTCTAGCTGTGCCCTTGGCGATTGAGTTTTCCGACTGTTTGCATTTCTACGAGTGAGTGAGCGAGTTCACATAGCCTCACTCTTCGACGTAGGTTCACATTGTCAAGTCTACCTTAAATAAATATTGCCCACGGATAGGAAATGTTTGTTCGCAGCGCAGAGATGAATGCCTCGCCTGAGGCTATCCCTAGTGTCACTCCATTTATCTAACCTCTGAAAGATTATGTCATGTTGTCTTTTAAATTGCATTTTTCTTTGCTGTCCCTGTGTCAGTGTGGAATTAAAATTCCGAGTGTACTTGTTGTGGAGGAAATGACTTTTGTTACAGAGAATGTTAAAGATTGGTCCAATGTAGTCATTGCCTATGAACCCGTCTGGGCTATCGGCACTGGAAAGGTATGTCATTTTTTACTTCGCTATCTGATCCAATCATCCGCAGGTATTTTTATCTTTAAATTGACTGAAACACCTAGACTATTGCTATGATGTACTAATGCTATAGCAAGCCTTTAAGCTTTGACGTGAGTCTAGAATATAGATGCATGTGCGAGGGGGGGGGCAGACCTACGCATGGCGTTATGGTAGCTATGTCTATCTCTTAATCTATTAGAACATACTCTACAAACTGCTCCTAAAAGCCTTTAGCCTCTTCGCGTTATCTATGTGAGCCTTGTACAAATGCTATGTATCTCGACTAAAATTAATAGGTGTATTTGCCTTCCCAGATGTTTTTAACAATGACAAACTATCATCATAAAGAGACGGTGAGAGTAGGTACTCGTAAACAGGAAGCTGAAGGTTTAAAACGCCTGCAATTGATTAGAGGCTTCAGTCAAACAGCGTTCATTGTTTTCTTTATACGCTCTGTAAACAGTTGAGCTCCTGTAACCTTCATGGTGCAGTTGAGATATTTACTTTCACATATGTGATACACAGTGGATACCTTGATTTTGGTAAATATTCTGATTAGTTATGATTGGCTGGTAGCCCATGAAACAGCTTCTTGATCACACCTGCTTAGAAGTTGATAGAGAATGCGACAGTACCATACTTTTCGAACTGTTAACAGTACCCCTATATAAGCCGCATCTGCTTTATTTTCAAAAAATGGTAATAAAACAATACATAGGCCGCACCGTTTGTACAGACCACAGAACTCGTGACAGTGCTTTTTAACACGACAGCAACTTTGCTAGTTAAAACGGAACAGTGCCGTTAGGCACTTTTCCGTATTCATCGACGCTTTTTAACCCAGTGACTAACGGAACAGTACCGTTAGGCATTGTTTCATTTTTTCTTTGACCGCTAGAGGCGGGCTAACCGGAGATTCCGGTTAATGCGCCCTAGCGGTGAAAGAAACAAATCGCAGAATAGCCACAGCCTCTAAATAAGCCGCATGGCTCAAAACATCGGAAAAAAGTAGCGGCTAATAGTCCGAAAAGTAACTTCAGAACTAAATAATTTTTTGAAAAACTGCAAGGAATTTTAAAGTAAGGAGAGACGAGGCCTTACCTGGCCTTCCATCAGAGTATTATATTTCCCAAGGGTGGTTCCTTGTCTCTCTTAAAGTCTTATGTCTCGTAATTTTTGCACCGTAGGGCGCACTGTATCAAAAGGCATACACGTAGTCTCAATTCCGTGGTCTGTTTCCATAGTTAACAATGTACATGAACCTTTGCTATATACTTAGTTGGAGTTTTTGTTGTTTTAGCCTGAAATGATCCACGGTGTGGTTACCGTAGTGCACTTACCAAAGGCACACAATGGATGTTAGAACTCGGTCTACTCGCGGGTGCGCCTTATTAGAGGGCCCATAGTCAATTATTTTTAATTTTAGGCTTTCAAGTAGGCCTTATGGAGTGAAAAATATAGTAGTTGATTCAATATTCACCTGGCTGCATGGATTACTTAAAATACTGCTCAGCTCATGTTGCTGGATAGTCTCAGGGCTCAAATTATGGAATGTGTAAAATGTAGCATCCTCTTATTTTACATGCCATTGCGTGACAAAATTGTCTGAAATTGTCACATTTGTTGTTTGTGATGTCAATAATCATAGTATTGCTTACCTAGCGAGGTGCTGACCTAGTGGGGCGCTGACCTAGTGAGGTGCTGACCTAGTTAGGTATCTAACACGCGATCTAATGGAGGATAGTATAATTTCTGAATGTAGGTTGCCAGTCCGGAGCAGGCACAAGAGGTACACAATGACTTAAGAGTTTGGCTGTCTGATCAGGTCTCAGTCGATGTTGCTCAGAGCACGAGAATCATATATGGTGGTACGTAGCAATACTAATTATATATGGTTGTACGTAGTAACACTAATTAAGTAATTATACATGGTGGTACATAGTAATACTAATTGTATATGGTAGTAAATCATAATACTAGTTATATATGGTAGTAAATAGTAATACTAATTATATTGGGTACATAGTAATACTAATTATATATGGTGGTACGTAGTAATACTAATTGTATATGGTGGTACGTAGTAATACTAATTGTATATGGTGATATGTGGTAATACTAATTACCGCAAAACCTCTATTTGACCGCCACCTCTATTTGACCGCCACCTCTATTTGACCGCCACCTCTAATTGACCGCCATCTCTATTTGGCCGCCACCTCTATTTGACCGCCACCTTTATTTAACCGCCACCTCTATTTGACCGCCACCTCTATTTGACCGCCATCTCTATTTGACCGCCACCTCTATTTGACCGCCACCTCTATTTGACCGCCACCTCTATTTGACCGCCACCTCTATTTGACCGCCACCTCTATTTGACCGCCACCTCTATTTGGCCGCCACCTCTATTTGACCGCCACCTCTATTTGACCGCCACCTCTATTTGACCGCCACTATGAGAGAAGGGTTAAAAAATGGAGCGCCACCTTCTATTTGAACGCCTCCTTCATTTGACCGCCACTCTGATTACCTTTGATATTTACGAGCCCATAATATCAACTGATCAGTAGAAAAGTGTCCAGAAAATCATATTAATAATGAATAGTTTATATTAATAACAATCAATTATCTCGCTCTCCAACTTCAAAGCTTTTCGCTTTTTTCGTTAAAACATTGAAAGCGACACCATAGAAATAATCAATAACGGTCTCAGGCTAATAGTAGTTCCTTGTTTAACGCGATCTTGATACTTCGAAATTGCCTATATATATAAAAAATGGTTTAAATTTACGATGGTAGATGAACTTTCAAAGCAACGTCTTAGAAATAATTACTAACTGTATCAGGCTAATAGTAGTTCATTGTTTAACGCGGTCTTCATAGTTCGAGAACATGCAGATAAAAACAGTTTACAAGTTTTAGGCCAAAGGTTACATTGCCGTGCATTTGTGCTAAATGCAGCGCATAAAAGTTTTGCTCTGCAAAAAAATTGTTTGAACGCTAATAGTGACTAGTTCATCAGCGCAGAAGAAGATTTGAAGCCAGAAGATATTGTGGAAGGTATTAAACAACTAGAAGCAACAATCAGAATGCAGCTATCCGAGCAAACGATAGAAATATTTTTTGTGTTAAAAACGTTAGTTTTGGTTTCTGCATGTAATATAAGTATGGATCGTTTATGTCACTTGTTCATGAATATATATTTTTATCATTTGATGGATTATCATTACATAACTTATAAATATGCAGATTTATAGCATGTTATCTAATAGCATTCTTGCGGCTATCTTAACACGGCTTACAATACATCGATACTCGTAACTCCACTTCTATTGCGCATAAAAAGCTAGATTTAGCTGCCAACTGTAGCAAACATATTAATGAGTGCGATGAGCCTTTATGCAACATTGCTAAATAAAGATATAAAATAAAAATGTCTTCAAATGTAAAATGAAAAAAAAGTTGAACATTCCAACAAATTGCAAAGAAGGACACAGGCTATAATATCATCGCAGGTCAATTGCAAGTAATAGATATCAACTGGTAGAAATATTTCTTGGTTTCTCGATGCATATTCATCAAGAGATCTTTGACAAGTTGGAGGTAAGTTAGCAGGTTTATTGCATCCAAAAGGTTTAATATATTGCTCCACTGGAATAAGTGAGGAAAATATAGGCGACATCCGCTTCGCCCGTAATAGGGCTAAATTTATCTTCCAAAAATTCTGACGAGCCATTTGAAAAATACACTGCCAGTTTCTATTTGAACGCCGCCTCTAATTGACCGCCACTTTAGGGAATGGTTGAAAAATAGAGCGCCATGGCATTTAATTAGAGGTTTTACGGTATATATGGTGGTACGTAGTAATACTAATTGTATGTTGTGGTATGTAGCAATACTAATTGTATGTGGTGGTATGTAGCAATACTAATTGTATGTTGTGGTATGTAGCAATGCTAATTGTATGTGGTGGTACGTAGCAATACTAATTGTATGTGGTGGTATGCACTTCTTAGCACTTGTTTGCTGATGCACAGGCTCTTTTTGGCGTGTTGTGAAGACGGTCTTTAGAAGTGTATGTAATTTCTCCTATGGATAACTTTAGTATTGTCTGGCGATTTGCTGCCTGAAATAATGCTGTCTGGCTACCTCCATTGGGTAACACTTATTTTTCAATAATAGTTAATTCCTGATAATATCAAAATAACAAATATTGATGAACTTTAATTGAAATTGATTGGGCGTAGACAGTTGCTGGTGCAGTGATAATTGCGTCAGTTTATTTTCTATAAATAATTAGACCAAGTCATTGCTGAAAGCTTCATAAATTAGGCACTATCTTTGAATATGTTCGATTGCGCGAATGATTCCTTTTCTCATTATGAGCAGTCGGCAGGTAGAGCGTGGTAGGTCTGAATGTAACACTCAATACCTCCATTTACAATGGCATTGAGCGCAGGTGCCCTCAGGCAAGCGTAGCACTGAGTGTCTGCTAAATATTAAAGATTTAAAGCTAAGTGCTTATTTTCAGCGGCGATGAATTTATTGAATACTGTTCCCAAGACAAAGCGGTTCTTTTTAGGTCTTTGATATAAAGGCACGGCAGCCCAGATGTTTTAATTGTTAACAGTGTGCAAAGATAACACCTCTGGCTTAAAGGATGTGCTTTGATAACAGCCATTGGCTGGGGACAAAGCTTCTAGGATAATTGAAAACTCTTACCTAAGGCATCTCAGTGAATAATCTTTAGCTGATATCTCTGTCAACACGGAATACTCAGTCCATCAAGACTGCCTTCCTGTTTCTTGGTCGACCTTGTTCATCTACGTTACAGATCCAAAAACATTTTGGTCACATTAACAAGATTGAGCCCTTTAGTTTTTACAATGCAAAATCGTTGATGTAGATTAATGCATCACAGGGAGTTGATCACCGTTACTCAGGGACAGCTCACCGCTCTCCTTGTATACTCAGTTATAACTCTTCTTTTCTCTGCGTAACTAGTCGAGTTTTGTATTCTGAAATTACCACAGGTACTCTAATTGAAGGTTTCTATCCATAAGTGCATTTAGTTTACCATCTGGTTTGCTGGCTTTCATGGCTAGAACAAAGACTCCAGCGAGTGTTCTCAGCTGCAATACTCTCTTCCACAGGGTCTGTAAATGGTGCCAACTGCAAGGCTCTGGCCAAACAGCCTGACATAGATGGGTTCCTCGTCGGTGGAGCGTCACTCAAGCCAGAGTTTGTAGACATCATCAATGCGCGGCAATGATCTCTAGACCCTTGCACAATGAACTCTAACACTCGCACAGAATTGTACCCAATGCCATGCATGGGCTGATAACTCACAGCGCTGTCAAATATTTGGTATTTATTATGCGCAGATCACCATCGGTGTTTGTGAAATGTTTTGTTCAGTCATTGGTAGCTGCTAACGTGTGCTGGCATTTTGATTTATGGCTAGTCTTCATCTTGGGGGTGTTGTGTAGGCTTGTGACTTGCTGGAAAAAGTTCAATATTGTCATTTTTGATTGTAACATTGTTTTTACCGTTACAATCTTTTACATATAAGCTATTATTGTTGACTAAATGGGAAGAGGAGATATATATTGTGTGATGTATTTGTATACATAAAACGTGTTACATAAAACACCTAGATGGGTTATTAGCCAAGTTTGCATAAACTGTTTTAGCATATATTTTTAGTTTAGTTTGCGGATCGGAGGACTTCATTTTCCTTTGATTCGCGCTTCTGCTAATCGTAGGAAATTTATCGTAGTTAATTTTTTGCATAGCCATAATGCTGAATGTACTGGAACAATTGTCGCCGGTGTATCAGATTGCTGGTTTATTAGGTGCACATCAAAGGCAGAGGAGAGCAGCATGAGATTTCTGAACACTTACTCACTATCTGGCGCATATTTTATCTAGTTGCTGCAGGGCATTTCGTTGTTGAGGGTGAGACGCATAGGCACCAGGCTTTATCAATTTCAAACTAGTTCATGAGTTTTCAAGCTGGCCTCAGGGCATAAAACTGGTGTGTTATTTCAGAGAGTTAGATGATCCCTGAATACATTGCATAGGAACCATTAATTACGGTTGAGAGAGTACGGCTTCCCATCTGGTAGCCTGAACAATTAGTTGCATGGATATTTTTTTAAACGAGACTGCTCGTCGGAGAAGCAAATATGTAGTATGTTGACCTTTGTGACTGAAAGACAAATAATATCTGACAAAGAAAAATTAAAGGAAATATATAGCGAGGTCGTTATTTTTAGCATCCAGCGCACACTTCAGGCTTGAATGCTCTTAGCAAGTCAGCTGTAGACTGTGACTCGTGGACTAGGACTGGTGGAATGCGACTGGTCGACTGACTCTTGGACTATGAGTGGTGGAGTGCGACTGGTTGACTATAGGTAGTGGACTATGAGTGGTGGTCTTTGAGTAGTGGACCGTGACTGGTGGAGTGTGACTGATGGGCTATATATGACTGGTGAACTGTGATGCATCTGGTCAGTGGGCAGTACGCAATGATAAATACTATAGTTAGACCGCTATATGTGCATAAAATGCCGGCTTTGTACCTTTAGTCACAATAATTGTAATTTAACCCGTCTGGAGTAGTTTCTTGCTTTTGTTATTTACCAACTTGTACTCAACAGAAGTTGTAATTTTCGAAAAATACTTCATGAATATTTTGGCAAATTGTACAATATCAGCATTGCTAGGGGACAGCTGTAGTGATTACATTGGTTAAACGACACCTAAAGTAGTACCAACAAACCTTTGCCGTTGAATATGATTTTTATCTCAATCTAAGGAGAAATTGATCTTAGATGTCAACAACCGCAGGAAATGCGTTGCACTATGCAGCTTTATATTACAAAGCGACGAACATCTCATAATATATTGAAGCATTTTAGAATGGAGATATTTATTATAAAGAGGCAATTATGGATCTGTTTTTAGATATACAACCATTTGGAAATTTTGTAATAGAACATTGCACGATATATCTGCATGTAATACCATTGCAGTAATACATACACCCATACCTTCATTTTGGTTAGCTTTTACAATAGCACATAGTTATATAACTTTGTTTTTTGCATCCACAGTGGTGTTTCGAATGGTTACCGCAGCACTGTAGATGTCTATGGATTTTTTTCCATATGTTAATACCCCTTACTATGTTTTCAACATGTCAATATTTTGAAGGTACTGTAATTTCAGTATTAATGTATTGCTATAACACCATTGTGAAGAGAAAAAACATCAAACTCTTTTAATCTTTTATAAAATGATGCATTATTTTAAACATATGTATTTAGTTCTATGATCAAGTATTTTTGTGTCTTGATTAACTTTGCTGTAAACAATACATTAGCAACGAATGTGCAACTACACATCTACCACAGCAATGCGCCGCTTATGACAATCCACGCAAAAGGATTTGACATAGCATCATACATACCTTATCAATCGAATGGTTACTTTTTGAACATGTATTTGATCTGCACTGCTTATCGCCGCTTCACTGAGAATTAACGTTCTTGAAAGGGCATGCCTCAGGGCAGCCTGCATCAACCCTAAGCCATTGTTTCTCAATTGAAGATATCCAATCAAAAGGGAGCCCTGAAGCCAAATAAAGCCTGAGTCACTTTTCTAAGTTTGCTCAAACGGGGCGACAGCTCCAGATGGCAAAACAGTAATATAGATTTGTGTAAAGTTGGCAAGCATTCAGACAAGTCTTACTCTACTGTCTGCCACTTGTCAGACAGATTCCGCTTGTCACCGTTTCGGGAATGCCCTAGCAGAGCATTTTTGACACCACTAGCAGACCAGCTCCTCAATTTGGATAAATGGTGGATGCTGTATTAAATACGCTTTTTCTCCAGCGACAACAGCAAGTAATGAGAGATATGGAGCGTTCTGACAGCAATGCACGGAGCAGTTTGTCACCAACATCCAGCAAACAGATCAAAAGGTAATACACTTGAAACAAAAAATATGATTGCAGGCTGATGAGAGGCTATGGAGAATTGTAGTCTGAACTTGGATAAAATTACGTGGTACATCTATGATTTAAATTGCACAGTTGATCTTTATTGCGTCTGTCCAAAGCTGGTAAAGCTGTTTGCTCTTCTGGCAAAGCTGTTTTGCTATATTGGCACGATAGGTTATTAGTTCAAATCATAGATACTTGAAGAGTAGCTGCAGCAACATTAATCTGAACTATATAGCAAATTGAAAAAAAAACCATTAAGGTTTTGACATTATAGGAGCACCTGCACTGCCATTAGCACAAATTATAATGCCTACCGCAGCACTCCAGTGTTGCTGCATGCCCAGTAGCAGCAATTCACTAGTCAGAGGTCAACAGTCTGGTATGAAAGCTTCTTCACTAGTATGTGAGATGACATCAGTATGTAGCTTTTCAACCACTTATAACAATATAAATTTGAATAAACAAATTTTTCATTTTTTGCTTAAACTTAAAACCCTCAAAACATGGCGCTACATATGACTAAAACATGTTAGCAGTGAGCACGGAGAGGCGTGTAAATTAAGCCGTTTAGAATTTGTACCTTTTAGAGAAAATGGAAGCGCAGCAGTTCCGGTCACAACATCTTCAAAAAGGCCGTATACTCCAGAGACACCACATTATCAGGTCTTGACTGGTGTACCTAAACCAGCAGTGCCAACCAAATTGACCGCACCGGTACATATTGACATCGGTGGGACAATTTACACCTCATCATTAGAGAACCTCACCAAGTAAGTGACCATTTCTAGATGATAGCAAGCCCATTGGCAAACATGAGCTAGCTTAATGGAGGCAGTAAAATACAGAGGACAAGGGTTGTTTGTGGAGTTAGGCCAGAGGCAATCATCACGGCTGACAAATGTGTTACGATAATTGCTTAGTGTGGTGTAGGTGCTTGAGGCAGGGTGTATTAGGCAGAACATCAACGTGCACGTGAAAATTTGGCTAGGAGGAATAGCTGCTAGCGTATGTTAAAATTACCATGTTATATGATAAGACACAAATGGGATAAAGCAATTCATCAACATGCCTAAGTCCACTTAGCCATAGGCCATGCTTTTCAATTGTTCGACTGGGTGGTGGCAACATTGCCTTGGGGCAAATACCTTCCTTCCGAGGCTTGCTTAATTGTGGCTATGATTAGGCCAATGGAGTACTGGAGGCTTGCCCGCGAGTGGTGCATGCATCGTATTGATTGTATTTGTTGAAGGTATCCATCATCAAGGCTTGCTAAATTATTCTCAGGAGAACTCCCCATAATACTTGACACCATGAAGCAGCACTATTTCATTGATAGAGATGGCCCTTCATTCCGTTACGTTCTACAGTTTTTGAGGTGTGGCTGTTTGACTCTCCCCATTGGCTACGATGAAATTGACATACTGCTGCAAGAATCAAAATATTACGAATTGCATGAGTTGACAGCCGCTATAGAAGAGCACCAACAGAATACCAGGAAATCCAAACAAGAATGCTTGGCAATCAGCATCTGTCCAGAGCTAGGAGAAAGGATTTATCTAAGCGGCCGTAAGCTCACTATAGAAGAAAGTTTCCCTGAGCTTAGAAATGCTGTAGGGGATTCGAGAAACTCTGGCTGGGCTCTAGACAATGACTATGTTATTCGTTTTCCTATCAATGGATTTTGCAAACTTAATTCTATTCAGGTTTTGGAAAGAGTACTCAACAACGGATTCAGTACAGTCACCAGCAGCGGAGGAGGCGTGGAAGGTCAACAGTTCACTGACTATCTGTTTGTTAAGGACTCATGATCACTATTTGAACATTTACAATTTTTACCATTGATTTTATGCATATACGAAATAATTTTTATTCAACAAATTGTAACAAATATTTTTTATCTCCGCATTGTGCGGTTGGAAACAATATGTATAGTAGAAACTGTACAGGTGAGGTGAATGGTTAAGACATTGAAAAATGATGTTATTTTACATGAGTCTCATAATTTTATACAACAGTATGAATACAGTTACCTTCCATTTCAAATTGACATAAATACTAGAAATCTCTTTCACCTATCTCAAAAACCGCAACGTATAATAAACAATTGAAATAGCACAACTTAAATAATTCAGGGATAGCTGGAAGGGAGATCAAGGCATAAGTTCTGAAGTGGAGGAAGATCACAGACTTATATACAATTGTTGACGTCACTTGCGCATGTATATATATATTGGCGGTATAAGTCATTTTTCATCCCATCTCTCATTTATAAACAATTGCACAGAACTAATAGTCGCATCCTCTCCTCTTTAGTAGAAGCTTACGCTGAACAGTCACTGGGAATTGCTGGATTCCATGTCTAGGACTCCGCTGCTACTTGCTGCAAGCAATGTAAAGTTGAGCTGGAAATGATGAAGTCAAACACACATACATGTAGCATACAATAACACGCCTTGTAGTCAGTCACAACTTGTAATATAGTTTCAGATTTAATTCGACACATAGCTTTTGGAAGCATTATTTTGTTCTATTGAATGATAGAAGTAATTACTGCTCCAAACTATTTAAAGTTTGTTGCAATTTTGTAACATATTTATAAATAATTTGCCATCACGGAAGTCAAATAACATGTCAAACATCAGACTGACACAATATAAAAGCGTTTTTTAAATTTTATGACCCAGTAAATCAAAATACAAAATCATAAATCCTGAACCAATTATTTAAATGTAACTGCGCTGACTACAGCAATTATGGCCAAATTTGATGTTCAGAGAAAACCTTAACTATGTCCAGATAGCTTCGCGGAGACAGTAACTTGCCTTTTCATTTTGTTAAATGACGTAATTGCAAAGAAATTGCACAAATAATTCTCAGATGTCTACTCTTCTACAATATATATATATATATATTCCCTTTTGAACTCCTAACTCTATGAAAAAAGCTTCAAGGCAAAACTGAACAATCGGCAAAGGAATGTAGGGATCCATCCTCCATAATAAGACCAGGCAAAAATATATTAGCATAAAAATCATATTGTATATAAGAAAAAAAAATGTCTCCATCTTCATGATACTTCTTTGATAAGGCTCTGAGGTTATTTTATAGTAAATGTTGCTATCTCAGTTATATGCTGACCGACTGAGTGTAGCAAAAGCTTGGAAAAATTATTTTGGTGTTGATAAGAGTTGAACACATCAATATTAAACAGCAACAAAAGATTGGGTTAAGCACAGCTAACTTTATTTATAATGTCTTACCTAAATCCGAATACAGCTGTGAATGGGTGGATAAATCCAAATTTGGTCTAAGCAGTGGTCAGCATCGAGTGATTAAAAATGTAAGCATACTTGATACGAACAAAGTAGTCAGTGAAACATTCTCACCTTTCGATCAACACCGGCTTCTTTGTAGTTATAGTCATAGTCAACCCAACCTTGGTTATGCCGCCGCTGTCCTAAAACAATCAAGTATACTCCATCTAATGTTTCGCTAGGTTTATCAGACACCATCAACGAATACAAATAAACATTTTGTTTGTTCAATATGGGTAATGATTAAATGAGAGGAGCACCGGTCTAACTAAATAGAAATTGAAAGATATAAAGCCTTCGGTATTTTATATCCTTAGGCATGAATAATAATCAATAGATAAATAAGCCGGTGAAGTCTCCTACAATCAACACAACTTCCCCAAACCTACATTCCATTATCTTTTGTTAAAATATTATAATTATATCCAATGATCATAGATAAACAAAATTAGCATATCTGGTGCTCTAGCGACAACCATTCCGATTATGGAATGCTTGAATACAATATAGATAAATGAATGCACCGAGGAAGAAAACAAATACTCACCTCTACCCCGAACCTCACCAGACCCGCGTCCTCTGAATCCTGAATCATCTCGATTATTGTAGCCACCTCTATAGTTATATGCGCCCCTGTTGTTGTATCCACCTCTGTTGCTATAGTTACCTCGGGTGTTGTTGTATCCACCTCTGTTGTCATACCCATCTCTATTTTGTTGGTAATTCTGTACTGGCCGATTATCTCTCCCGTGATCCCCATGATATCCTCCTCCACTGTTATAACCTCTCCCTCTATAGTAATTGCCTCGATATCCACGACTGCCTCGGTAATAGCCACGCCGAATGTTGGGCTGACCAAATGTCTCCGTGTTGACTTTCCGCTCTTCTTTCCAATTCAAGCGGATCGGCTTTCTGTAATATATCAAGATGATAGGGAAATTCAGCTCAAATTCAAAACAGATTGCACTCATGTTATTGCCAAAAGAAGTTGAGTGATCAGGTGATTTGATGGTTTCCTATCAGTTTCAATCAAAGGTAGGAACAGATTGAAGGCTATAAATGTTACAATTCACCTTTTATAAAAAACCTGAATCTTTGGACAGCATTGCATTGTGAGTGACTAACTCTGACACAATGACTAGATCAACTATAGGTTGTGCATTAACAATTATGAATAGTATAAATAGTATCAAGATAACAGAGTGTCCATTTGATCTGAGTGTATAGTAATATACAGTAGACACTCCTATAACGTAAATAATCCGTTTCAGGAAAGTTTACGTTAGAGGGAATTTCCATTATATGAACAGTAAAATACATGTAAATTGACTAATCCGTTCCAAGATCTTTCCAAGCTCACTCCTTTGGCTATGCAAAAAAGAAAAACTTTACTTAACTTTTTTAATTGGTGGGCTATACCGTAACTGCAGAATTATTGGTTTGCATCAACAACTTTTCTCCATTTTATGATCAGTAAGCTATCACCGGTTTTATAGACCATGATTGCGGTAAATTTACAACAAGTTGATAGAGACTGCACACTTTCTGGCGTTCATTTACAACGATTTGCTTATTTTTCTAAACAGCAAAGTCTATTCTGCAAAGTAAAGCTAATAACAAATATTTTGTCTGTCTACAATAAGGCAAAACAAAAAAATCTTTTCACTATAAAAAGCAGTTCTACCTTTTTGTTGTCTATCACTATTCAGAGGTCAAGGTTAGGATAAAGATAATTTTTGACGATACTCCAACTCATGACATTAAGACTGGTAGACCTACGTTGTAACATCTGTGCCAATCGATCACCTTTGTAATTATTAACGATTGCTCAGCTATACTATTTGCCTTTGTGTCGACACATTTAACGGTCTATTACGACGAATTAGAATGTTGGGAAAGTTATATATAATAGATACAACGCTAAACGCATGGCATTTTTCCTACCGCAAATGCGGCAAAATAAGCTAACAATCAAATCGATTTTAAAAACTCGCCTGACTTGAGACTACGTTATATAGAATCTTTTACGTAGTATGAAGCAAAAACTTGACATAAAATTTTTACATTGTCTGGAATTTACGTTATAGGAGGTATACATTATAGGGACTGCTGTAGTTAATGTTCGATACCTTGCACTTAATTACTTCACTATATCAAGCACCTACCAAGATTAAGACTGCATGCTTCAGGTTGCAGCAGTATTTTAGGATAGACTGCATTACACAGTATGAAATAATGAGCTATGAATGTTATTTGAAGTTTTTTAACGCAAATTTATTAATACTGGGTTGAACTGAATTTAATAAACATTCACCATCTATACATGTGTGAAAGTATTGAGCAGGATTTAACGTAAGATAAATAGCAACAGAATGCACAACACTTTTTGCATACACATTTAGCATACTATGCCTTTCTGGCATAATGACAACCACTCATAAAATTCTAAAAAGTAGATATTGCAAGGTTTGGCTGGATGCAGGTTTTCAAAAAAAAGATGCACTGCCACAAGTCAATGGCATCATAACTTTCAATTTTTATTTGTGGCAGAGCATTAAAAACAGTTCAAATAAAGTAGGTAAGGATAACTCCAAACTTGAATCCATTACAAAATTACTAGGTGAAAAGTGTGACAGACAACCTTTTATCATCAACTGATATAACCTTCTGTATTCAGGTTAATAAAAATTACCCTTAGTATATCGATTGCAGCTATAAAACTGATGATAAAAATTCCCCACTGTATAAAGCAATTAAAATGAAGTAATTGTTAAAAGACTATTTTAAGATCTATTTAAAAACTGGAAGGGAACATAACAGCAATACCATTGATATAGCAGAATGTGTTTAAAAGCATGTTCCAATATCAGTTAGCTCCAAAAGGAACTAACTTTGGAAACACTTGGTTGTTTTAACTTTTATTATTCGTACATAGACTCGAGCTTGTGTAGTTACAAAAAATATAAAGCAAGTTTGTAGAGTAGTGATGACCATCATCCAAACCAGAAACTAAATGATGATGGGTTGAATGATATTATGAATACAAAGCCCTATAAAATTCATTTGTGCTCAAATAAAATATTTGTGAACACCATTGTATTGTTTTCAAATCCAATGTTGTATGGGCAGAAACAGAATCAAGGAATTGGTATTTGGAATAGTACAAGAATACCGTGAAACCCCTAAGTGAACGCCGCCTTTATTTGACCGCCACCTCTATTTGAGCGCCACTATAGGAGAAGGGTTGGAAAATAGAGCGTTAATCTTTAATTGATCGCCACCTCCATTTGACCGTCACTGACATTCTTTGATCTTTGCGAACCCATAATAGAAAGTCATCACTAAGTGCCCACAAAATCATAATAATGAATTGATTACATCAATAACAATTAATTCTTTCGTTGTTTCTGTTCATATAAAAGTCCGTTTTTCAACTTGAAAGCTTTTCAGTTTTTCCGTTAAAACCTTGAAAGAAACACTGTAGAAATAATTAATAAATGTATCAGGTAAATAGTAGTTCCTTGTTCAACGCAGTCTGGATACTTCGATGTATATGAAAAAAGGTCTACGTTTACGATAGGTTATGAACGACTAGTTTTAGGCTAAAGGTTGTGCTTAGAGCCTATCCTAAAGTTTATCATTATTTGTGCAAAATGCAACGCGTAAAAGTTTTGCCCTACTGAAAAATTATTTGGATACTAATATCGACTAGTTCAGCAGTGCAGAAGAAGAGTTGTGGTCAGAAAACATTGTGAACGGTGTCGAACAGCCAAAGGAGGTAAAATCATTCCAAACGAAAGCAATGATCAAAACGCAACTGGCCGAGCAATCAATATTTTTGTTTCAAAAATATTAACTAATGTTTTAAAAATATTAATTTTTGTTTCTGCATGTATTATAACTTATAAGTATGGTTTGTTTGTGTAACTTGTTGTTGAGCTTGTAGCACTTGATAGATTATTATATAACTTATAAATTTGTAGATTTATAGCATATTATTTAATAGCATCATTGCGGTAATCTGACCTTACAATAGATCGACACTTGTAAATCCTCTTCTATTGCACATAAAAAACTAGTTTTGGCTGCAAATTGTAGCAAACATCAATAAGCTTTTACGCAACAGTGTTAAATATAATTATAAAATGAAAACATGTTTTCAAATTTAGAAAATAAAAAATTTACAGCTCCCACAAATTGCAAATCAGGGCACAGGCTATAATATCAATTATTAATTGAAAGCAACAGATATCAACCGGTAAGATATTTCTTGGCTTCTCAATGCATATTTATTTAGCGATATTTGACAAATTCCAGGCAAGTTAGTAGATTTATTGCTTCCAAAAAGGGTTAATGTCACTCTGCCCCAAGAAGATTGCAAAATATAGGCGACATTCGCTTCGCTCGTAAAAGAGTTATATTGATCTTCCCAAAATTCAGAGGAGCTATTTGAAAGGTTTTACTAGCTACTAATCGTAGTTTCACAAGTCCGCATATTTGTCTGATGTTCACGCAGTTCACAAAATTGTGATTACTCAACAGGCTAACAATGACTTCCTTTCCGTTGCCCTCTTCCACCATTTTCCACTGCACCAATTAAATATTGTCGTTTAGTGGACTCAATACCAAATAGAAAAAAATCACCATAGATTATATACACATACCCTTCGGCTCTGTCAGCAGCCTCGCAGCTGATGTTATCGAAGAAAGACTTTGATTTGTTGTAATATTCTGGTTCTTCATCATCAGATTCGCCTCCTTTGCCACCTTCACCATTCACCTCTACGTCACAAAATATTACCTGATAGCATCTACGTGTAGCTTAGTGTTAAACAAAATGGTGAGAAGGTCAAATAAAACGGTCTTGCCTGATCAACAGGTGATAAGCAGAAGACTCACCAGGAGAGGAAGATATTGTTAGTTTCTCTTTTAGTTCTCTTTCTATGTCATCTTTATTGAACTGCTGGTTTGAGGACTCAAAGTCGAATTCACTGTCAAACCTGAGTTGGCCACCTCGTCCTCCCCGACCTCGTCCTGCATTCAAAAGTGAAACCGATCCATTTAATATTCAACCAATAAAATGTCACAAGTCGTCAATTAATTTTTAACACACACCAACCCAGCCAATACACGCTACACTATTACCATCACAGACTATCATCTGTAATACCAATGCTGAAACGAATATCACAAGTTACAACTATAAAATGGCATATTTCATATGTTGCAAACAATGCAATGCAACAATTTTAAATGGTCTTTGAAAATCAAATATTTTTATATACTCAGATGCATTAGATTCTATTCCGTATTATGGCAAGTTCCAAGTTTAGGCCCATAGCATAGAAATCTTGATGAACCCGAACATCTAATTAAGGGAGCAATAGCTGTGAGAACCAACTGCCAAACAGCAGCTTAAAGAATTCTACAGAAGACCGAGTCACGACAAGTAGCATTCAGAATAAAACAATGGAATAGTTATTTTTACTAGCACGCTTACCTCTGTGGCCACTGTTTGCCCTGTAATTGCCTCGTCCTCTATGCTCATATGACCCCCTTCCTCGACCTCGATGATCCCCAGATCCACGGCTCCCGCCAGACTGCTGCCTTTCTGTAACTTTTGGTTGTGCGCGATTATCGTGTGTTGGACTCTCACTGGCTGGTGTAGCATCTGAACTTGGTAGCCTAGCTTGGTTTGAAGCATGTGTTCCAGCAATACCTGAAACCCCAAACCAAGTTACAATTAATAACAATACTGACACCGGCAACTATTAAAACTCATACAAAATGAAGCCAAATCATGTGAAAAGAAAACATATGAAAGGGACTTCAACGTGCAAATCTTTGCTCATAACAAGCTAGCACGATTAATCAAGCCATGGTCAAGTCTGTATCCGATGACACAAATACAATACATGTATATCTAACCATTCAAGCCATTTAAAGCGCCGTTATAGCTTTTGGTGATGTTAAATACTTGGCATAGCTCAGACAATACTTTGTGCATCTTAAAAGGAACTACGTTACATGCAAAAAAGGTTGCAGAATTACTAGCTATTTGAATAAACATACAAACACAGCGCCTATTGATTCATTATGTATAAAATTTGCTGTTATAAAAAACTGAACTCTGGAGGAATACGACTTGAAATATGTAATATTTATGAAGTATACCATGTAAATCAACAAAATTCATCACATATCTGGAAAACATCTTCGTATAATTGACGAGGCTACCAAATATTCCATTTTGGCACGATGTCACAAAAAATTAGAAACAAAGCAAATAAAAAAATCTGACAAAGACACGAATATAACTATAACTAGTCATTAGGCCATGTGGACGTTGATAAATTTGAAGACGAGTAGATAACTCCAATAATAAACAACTGAGCTAAGAACTTTAGAAACCACAAATGTAAAAGTTAAAGCAATAGACAACTGCGACGAATGAGTAATTGTTTTAAAACCATACGCCAGTTAGCATCTAGACATCATTGGAAACTAGGAGCAAAATGAGCTTTGAGTGAATAGTTGGACACAATTACGACTCAAGCTGACATTAGTTGCCAAGTTCAACGTATGCTGATCCCTGCAAAAGATAGACCAACAACCAACCAAGTAGACAACTCCAATAATCAGAATAGGCCTGCTGCACCCAACCAGCTGAAGCACAGCAGAATGAAGGCAGACAGAACAATCAGCAATTACGAAAGGTTATTGCATGCCAGAACATCCCACACCATGTTAGTAGCCCAATCACAAGCTTTTTACCCTGAACATCTGATAACTGCGTCGGAGCAGGTTTAGAGCCTATAGGTTTAGGTGGTGCTGTTGGCTGTGTTTGTGGCACCGAGGCAGGAACTACAGCTGGAGCTATAAATCAGTGAGAACACATTGCACTGAAAGTAATAGGTATGACAACCCTTTAGACAAAAAACTATTAGAATGGAAAACCAATAATAATAATAATTTATACCGTGGGAAGCATTTGCACTTTGTTGAAGGGGCTGACCAGGAGCTAAATGTTGACTATTTTGAGAGTTCTTTGGCTGCGTTGGTGAGTCTGGCTTGGTTGAAGACTAAAACCAAACATTCAGTTGATACAAAATCACTATGGTTACAATTCAGAAACAAGGATAACAACTATCACTAAATTCAAATAACAGCATTTGCGGTTGACTGTTACTACAAGTAGTGCGAAGTAAAACACAGAAAAAGCCTGAAGCATTGCAATATGAATTGAACGGTCTAAAGGCAATAAATGATTGGAGTCACCATTCGTAACACAATGTTCTTTCAAATTAAGTAATTCATATTATGGTAGCAATTAAAGTTTATGAACATTATAATGGACACATAGGAGCTGTGGAATTTGTTATTCATAGCCACTCTTAAATGTTGACTTGCAACCAATTTCACATTACAGTTATTTGGTATCAAAAGACTCGCCATGTCTTACTCTGTTGTGTTGTAGGTGTCAAATATGTGGAAATGTGATTACAAGCTCTTAAAAGCTCAAAAACGAAAAGCCGCCGTAGATTGGGATCTCTTTATTTCTCTGACGTATTCATTACAGTTTAGTTATCGTCTTGCCATATGATGTTCTCACGTGAATTGAAAGGCCAATAAAAAGCTCAATATAAAACTTATCGTAGCACTAGTTTATGACCAACACTTCGGGTTTTACCGAATACCCCGTATCAAATATAGATGCTCGCTACTTTACAATTTTGTTTCGGCATTATCTAATCGGCAAGTCGTAATCTGATCATGCGACCCAATACTTTGCAAATAATTTTTGCAGCACTTTTCGAATATCACAGGCTTGTCATGATTATCAGACAATGATATGTACTCCTTCGAGCTAAGGTTGAAAAGTTTAACGAACTTTTACGGTAAGTTATAAGATATCAGTGCTAAAATTGACAGCATTACAATGGCGATAAAATAGACGCATAAGAACAATAGACATAGTTTTATTGAATGAGTGAAGTATATGTATGAAAATATTTCAACGAATGAGGTTGCATGGAAGTGTAAACAGTAACCATCCTGTAACAACTACGTCCCATTTGAACCGTTTTGGAAAGCGAATCCAAACTACGGCGGTCTCGTGTGGCTGCGATTAAATATGTGTTTTTTTGCTTTTAAGAGCTTGTAATCACATTCCCATATATTTTGCACCTACAACACAACAGAGTAAGACATGGTGAATCTTATGATACCAAATAACTGTAATGTGAATTTTGTTGCAAGCCAACCTTTAAGGTACGGCCACACGTAACGAATTATTCATTCAATCTGACCGAATTCACAAAATTCAGATTTATTCGGTCGAATATCACAGAATTATTCGAGCTGTGCATGCACACCGAATTCGTCGACGGAAGGCTTATAATTGGCTAAACGAGTTACTAGCGAGCACGATTCTAGCAGCTTGTGCAATCAGTATAGTCCAAGACACGTATGATGACACACAACAAAAGTATAAGTGTAAGTCAACACAGTACACACGATGCAACTGCTTAGATTGCCCTTTTGTTGGTTTTTATCGTTTGACACTATGGTTACAAATCATTTCTTTTTAAATAATGAAATGTTTTTTAGCAGCAAATATTCTGTGGTAGAAAGAATCGCCATCTTTATTTAGCGCAATCAAGTATGTTGCATCGTCTTTACTATGGCGAATTGACGTAATATTTTTCTTGCGTGTCGCCTTATGTGCTTCGGACTACGTAAATTTTAAAAGCTGTAAGAATTGTGCTCGCTAATAACTCGTATAGCCAATTAAAAGCGGTTCGTCGATGAATTCGGTGTGCATGCACAGCGCAAATAATTGTGATATTCGACCAAATAAATATGTGAATTTCGTGAATTCGGTCAGATTGAACGAATAATTCATTACTTGTGGCTGTACCTTTACACTGTGCACACGAATGTATCTTAATCACAAATGAGGTGGCTTGTTAGCACCATTTAGCAAACAAGATAGCTCAGTTATAGCTCTTGTTAGCTATTTCAATCCTGTACAGCAAAGTGACTGCCAACCCTATATTACCTACGCCTTTCGTACACAACAGCCAAAGTTATTGTTCTTGCAAAGTTTCTACTACCTTGGTGGATTAAAGGTTCCTGAATTTTCCAGGGATTATTTTATTAAGCCACCCATTTATATGCAACATGTATTAAGATATTGAGAATGCCATAAACCTAAGTTCAGTAAAAAAAATTGCCTTAAACAGCAAAATAAATTACTGAAATATTTTTCAATAAAAAGTTCAGTAACTCAGTGCAAACCTACTTATGTATTTAAAAATTGTGTATTCTTTTACCAAAATGACTTATTAACACTTAGCATAAATGTCGTCGAAAAACGCAACACAACTTGAGAAATTTCATGAAAGTTGAGTGCCAAATCTAAAAAGTTATGTAAACCAATATAAATTCTTTATTTTCTATTTGGAAAAGGAAATTAAAATAAGCAATTTAACACTCAACAAAACTTGTACTGTCCAACTAAGCATGTAATACTAAGCACACTAATAAGTTTGAGAACCAATTATAGAAATTGGGATTTAACAGAGAAAAGTATCGAAAGCTGGTACAACAAATTGAAAACCGACTCATAAAATTAACTAATGGTATATATCTCGTCTTTATAATGCTTACGTAATGCAAGAGATCAATTTAACACTCAAACACAGCACCAAACAACAATTATTAATCAATTATAGGTACAAGAAACTCATAAAAATAGATTAGAAAGCATTATATTTCATACCCAAAACCATTTTTTATTCAGAACAAAAATGATTTCCATTTTCATGAACAAAAATTTAACGAATAGACTGTAAGCTTTGTTCTCCACAGGCTTTTACAATTTAATGGTATATATGCTGTTGGTATCTAATGAATGTCATGCAGCAGCATAATTATACCCGCCTTGTACACTAGCCTTGTACACTAGCCTTGTACACTAGTCTTGTACACTAACCTTGTACACTACCCTAGGACACTTATATTTCGCTAGTATTTCGTATGTTTCGTGAGTAGCCCAAAGAGTAAAATTTCGCTGCAACTTAATTTCACAGCTCTGATGAGTGCGAAGATATAGTGATGTGAAAATAAATGCAGTGGAACAAACATAATTAGATTCCTCCGGTTCAGTTCACCGATAAGGAAAAAATTTCAATTTGGGACTAGTTTGTAATTGTGAACCGCAGGTAGAATCGTGTGGGTGAGATTGATAACGCAATTTGATCGCTTGCTGCCATTGTTTCTTGGACTATCAATGAACAAAGCTATTTAATTTTGCATTTTCACTCGTTCGTTATGATAATTTAGTTTCGCACATGAAATTTTCGCGAGAGGATGACTCCGCGAAAACGCGAAAGTTAGATGAGGCGAATACATAAGTGCCTTAGGGTAGTCACTAACAGTAAATTAGCATTTAGATTTGGTACACGTAATTCAACAGAATTTACAAAAAATAAATTTTAAAAAACAACAGAAAGGAAATAATAAAATCACACGTAAAATATATTTTTACAGCTGACTATGTAATTGAAAATCTGTTAGGATAATTTGAACTATTGCACTACAACCTTTGGCACAATAAAGTCTTGATAGAATCTGACAAATTCTAGAAAAGAATTTATCAGTTTAATTTACAACATGTATGCTCTTATTATCTGTTATGTATATTGTCTGCCAAAAATTCTGTTGCCAAATAAGTTATGCCTGATCTTGGAAAATCATTCTACCTTGTGGCTATAGACAACAACAGTAGAAATGATATCATGTCTAACTACTCTGCTTACTGATAGTATCAGATAGATAGATAGCACCTGATGCAATGTTTGATTTATGCTGACTAAACCCTGCTTCCCATATACCCGCAAGCGCCAGTGGCAAGATCGCAGGGCTATCGGCAGTACCAATATGCCCAGTAGTTGCCGGTGGCCCATGCAAAAAGTTGAGCGTTGTTCAACTTTCGCAAGGAGCTGCAGACACAACCTTCCTAAAATGCACTGCACAGCTGTAGGTCAGAATTTTCAAAATAGCATGGCGAGCGACCATTTTTATGCGATCAATAGCAAGGCAGCTTTATGTGAACATATGCCACCGAGCCTAGCGACGCAAGTGTTTTGCTGCGGGATATTATTGCTGTGGTCTGGCAGCAGATATGGGAACCATGCTTGACATTATCGGAACTAAAAACAAAAGATTTTGCTTAGCTTGCAGACAAAGCTCATCAATGAAATTTCATCAGAGCAGATCATTTACCAGTAAGGCCGTGAGACCAAACTTATTTAAATACAGTGAAACTCGGATAACTCAAACTTCACAGGACCAAGAGGAAGTGTTCAAGTTATCAGAGCACTGTCACAAGTGCATGTATTTATCAGTAGATACATGTACATATACAAACTATATATAAAACAAAAGCATAGATTGCTTGTAGCAAGTTAAAAGGCCTCTCATGTAAAGTTTGAAAGAATTTTTATCAGAAAGTATAGATATTTTTCTTTCACTTGAGATTTGTTTTTTTGTTTTAGGTGATGTGACTGCCAGGACGTTCTCAGGTAAAAATTGGCAAAACTTGATCGCGGTTAAAACGCTCAGAAAAAAGACATCTTTTTCTTTTGAGTGTTTTAACCAAAATCAGTTTTGCCAATTTTTGTTTAAGGTTTGCTTGCAATAAAATTCACATTACAGTTATTTGGTATCAAAAGGTTCACCATGTCTTACCATGCTGTGTTGTAGGTTCAATATATGTGGATATTCGTTTTTGAGCTTTTTAAGAGCTTTGAGCTAAGAGCTATTGAATGCGTGAAGTATATTTGAGAAAATATTTTGACGAATGAGGTTGCGTGAAAGTGTAAACAGAAGCCAGATCTTGTACAACTACGTCCCATTTGAGCCGTTTTGATAAGAGATTCCTATCTACGGTGAAAACGTTTAGATAGAGCACATTCAAGCCAGAAAGGCAAGTTCAGCATACCTTAACAATGGCAGGATCTGAAAAAGACTCAGGATCCGGTTGCTTAGGGGGTTCACATACAGTCAAATCTTTTATATCACTTCCTCGAAATATGATATACTCAAAAACCTCATCACGTGGTGGCACAAACCTCTCAGTTGGCCTATCCTCTGTTCCAAATGAGCGCACTAAAATACAAAAAGGTCATCTGTTTTAAAATTGGTTAAAATTCACATATCATGTGTTGATACCAATGTCAGAAAAAAACGCCTTCCCCAAGATTTTAGTGTATTGCAACATAGGTAGGCTATGTCATAACCAAAGCAGCAAACCATGCTTCTAGTTCCAAGTCATTGTTCAATTGTAAAATCCTTCGTTGAGGACTAGCCCAATTTATTTTGGCATAGCGAGGACTTTCAAATAGCAACAAGTACGTGAAACATGTGTTATGCATTAGGCACTGCACGCGAGCCACAATAAACACCGGTGCCTGAAGCAAAAGTAAAAAAAAACAATTTAGATTGGTCAAACCCAGGTTTATGCCCATGCAGCCAAAACTCAAAAACGATATTGCAATATAAAAGGCACAATGATCATAAAAAGGGGAGTAATATTGGACCAATTTGTCATTTGCGAGATTATCGAATATATCATGCGAAAATTATTTTGTAGTCTTTTTGGTTTGGATTCGATGAGCGTTATAGAAAAAATGTATGTTTCATGTTTGCCAAGCAATGCATAAGTAACAGGCACCTGTCTTTGATGGTAAGTAAAAATTTCTTGAACGAGAATACGCACGGCAATAATAACAACAACAATAATAATACTTGTCTAACCTTTCGCCAAGGCTACTGTCGATTCATTCGTATCAATAGTATACAGTATGCCTTCGTAGCGGATACCCGCTTTAGATATTAAACTTATTTTACTGCCGATATACGGAGTAGCCATTTTGAGTTGAAGCAAATGTATTTCAACAAGTAATGAAAGTGGATGGGGTGGATTAAATTTAACGACCAGCCATCGAAATCGTTAGTACGAGATATACCGTAACAAAGCCGTGAACCCGCTAGGGAGCGCTAAATTTGTTGCCTAAAATAGTTTCGTATTAAATTAAAAACTTTAATAATTTTAAAATAAATAATTCAAAACATGGTTAAAAAAATTATTTTTAAAAAAACATTTTTGTTTAAAATTTCTAGTTGAAAAATATTTAGCGAAACCTTTTCATATCTATCTGAAGCTGGAAAGCATGAGCTTCACTAACGTCTGAGAGGTTTTTAGTAAAGAATTTTTGTAATAAAAGAGTTCCCACACCTTTCCTTCTTTCTAGAAGGGTGTAGTGGGAAAATTTTAGATTAGATTAGTATGGGCTAATTGCTGGCTACATCGAGTTTTTACACTTTGAGTGTACACTTTACACATTGAGTTGCATTTTTGTTTTACATTGTGAGGAACAAAGGGCCTACGTATATGCTTCACCATACTTCCAACGTCGAACTTTGCTATATAGGTTTTTGTCTCTATAAGTTAGAGCTCTGGTGAAAATGGGTTGAATTATCAAATAAAATTTACAAAAGTTCATTCGATAAGCAATTTTTAGTCGAGTCAAATATAAGCCATGATTTTTTAACTACTGTTTACGAGGAAAAGAAAAGTTAGTTCAAAACTAAATTGGAAAACGGAGAAACTCGTAAGGGTGAGATTCCAACATCAGGTTTATTGGCTCTTTTTGGAGACACTAGCGTTTGATCCCACTGGCATTCGATCTGTTTTGATTTTACAAAACTGGGATTTTGGGTTGCAACTAATTTTATGTTTGCACAAATTAATTCTATCGTTTGGTTAGAAACATTGCTTGGTAGTTTATAATTTATTTAGTTATTGTGTTATTATGCTGTTGTGGGTAGGTGTGGAGAAAATATATTATGCGTAACCAATCCGAACTCACACACAACATCAGTTTTGAAATTGTTATTTTATTCTAGTCTGACTATGCTTAGTTTGTGCGCTTTTGCTTAGCTTGTGGGAACTAATTTGATTATTATTGGTTCAGGTACAAGTGAAGGTGTTAAGCTATTGTAAGCAATACTGATATTTACCAGTAAAAGTTACTTCTTTACTTTATAAGTCAAACAGTAAAATACACAACGAATAAAATTCTGAAACAATAATGTTAATTACATACGTTTAGAATATCTGATGAAGGTTACATCTTTACTCGAACGGTCATCCATGCTTGTTTAAACAGTCCCTTATAGCTGTGAGTCTCGACAGTCAAACGAGATTCGTGACAGTTTATAGGTAGAGAGTTTCAAAAGTTGAAATAGTGTCGTAGAAGAGGCTCAGCTGACAAAGGAGAATAAGGCTCCATAGGCGGGGAAAGATGTTCCTCAGAAGGCAGAGAAGAGAGTGTCCAAGGAGGTCCCTGAGAAGAGAGAAAACTAGAGATAAAAATGCCGAGTCATTAGAGCTGTTCTCTTTTTATAGATGTTTAGCATGTGGGATAGCTAGCTTGTGGGTGTAGGTTGAGTGTTGAGGTTCGATGCTTTATGTCAGGCGTGTGAAGATATTTTGTTTGCGTAAGTCTTCAGCTAGTGCACGGGATGTAGGGTGGAGCTCATGAGTTACTCCTGGTATGTAGGTCATGTTTTTCTAATGTTTTTCTGGTGGTTTTTTGGCGATGATGGTTGGTAGGTTTAATTGCTTCGACTTCCTTTTGGCATGGTCTCCTTCTGGTGTTGACGCAATTTCTATGATTAAGTTATCTAATTTTGAAGTTTCTAATTTGCTTTTGACATTTTCTAATTATTGGCTCTTTTGATGTCTTTGGGCATCTTGCTGTTTGTATAGTCAGAGAGCAGGATAACCCTATCTGTCATAAAAATAATTTCTATTCCCTTTCCCAACTTGTGCGATTTTTTGAATTAAACCAATAGTTTTAGGCCTAGTAGTGATAAGATTAAGCCTTGCACACTGTACAACCATTCTGCTGCTGTTGGCGGCACTTGAAAGTTTATTCGGGGTGTGTTACCTTTTTCGGAGTTCTGGTACCTTTTTGCTATTGAGCTTGCATGTTAAAAAACCTAAACCAATTAAGGGAGAGAGTTCAGGGGTGAGAACTGTTCAAAGAACGCTTAATAACATCTGATGTAACAAATGAACTTGGTTAAAACATTTGATTTTGTTTTATTAAATAATTATAGTTTTACATCTCTTGATATAACTCCAATGGAAATATACACTTTTACTCGGTTGATGCTTCATCATCAATCGGCTTCGTCTGCAAATAAAATAATATACATGTTAGCATCCCTCCTGATAACAATTTCATTTTGCTGGCAATTAATGTTTTGAGGATTGCAAACCTTCTAAATATCAACAGCAGTGATGAGCAACGGATGTTACAACACACAAAAAGCTAGTGTTTGGGGATTTGGTGGAATCTTTCTCAATGCCTGGTTAAGCATATTATGGATACACTCAGGTTAGCTTTATTGCAACATACAGTGTAGGAAATAGATGTCATTTTGCCTGATGGGTCACACCAAACACACACGCAGACACATACTCACTTGGCTAAGCTATTCTCTTTTACTCTTATGATACATAATGTATAATCTGCCAGACAGACACACTAACCTTTTAGTGTCTGAGGCACAATCATCTTCTACATTCCGGTTTGAATAGCTATCCATAGAGCAGGCGCAGAGGTCAGTGCAAGGTAATCCTTGCTTCTGACAAGAGCACCTCCTAACACATGTTGTTTTGCATCTGCAGAACACAGTCTAAAATAACACCAAATAAGTCTTACAACTTGGAGCAAATATAACCAATCTATAGTGTTTCAGCCTCCCTTTTACTGTGTTTGGGGGTTTGGGATTAATGTTTGTAACAAAGTCAAAAACTGCAACTGAAATACACCAATAATAAATTGTTCTTTCCAACACATTCATATATACATTAAAGAACTTTCCACACTATGATGTATATGGTGCCTGCGAAGATGAAATGTCTTTTGAGAAATCACTATAAAATAACTGTGCTGAGCTGTGATTGTTTAATGGTGGTTGAAGTCATTGGCGTGCTGATGATCTATTCTCGACACATGTTCTGGCAGAAAGAGTCAAGGAAAGAAGAAATTTTTTTAATTTGGCTGCTTTTTGGGCACTATAAGCATCAAAGAGTTTACTATTTGATACAGATGAAAAAAAAACTTGTCAGCATTGATAGTCTGTGCCTTACACAGTTTGTCATAGGTGCGTTTTTCCTTCCGAGTAACACTCTTTGACTTAGTGTCACCATCACATATGACACATAACGGATCTAATATTTGACTAGAGTCTGTATTTGATTGTGTGGGATGAGGCTCATATGAGTCTTGACAAGAATCTGAGGCCTCAATACTCAGAGGTGTGGATGTACTTGGCTATGAAAATAAAACATAAATTTAGGAATGAGCCTATAGTCTATAACTACCTAGTCAGAGTCTTTAAATCCAGTTTTCCTTCAGCCTGTTTAGCTAGGAAAACATTGACAAACATATGCAAAAGAATGCGGCTTGTAGTTTGAGAGCATACTAGGGAGGTCATCAAAATGCAACAGCAGTTGGTAACATGACTGCAGGATGTCCTCCAATGTGATCTTATTCATTACCTCAGTATTTAAACTTTGATAGTTTTCAGTGAGAAAGTTGGTAGGGACAGGCAGTCGGGGAAACTACGATGCTGTGTCTCACATGATAAGTCATTAAACTTGTTGTTCAGAATGTGCTCTCTATAAGTTTTTTCTATGAGTGAACTTAATGTAACAAGGTTGATGTGCTTGAAGCACATCACCTCTATTCATCGAATCTGTGAGTGCTCTACAAAACTTTTCAGTTGTAGAGCCATCCTTGTTTTGGCCATCCCGAACATAAACAAGGGTCAGAGTTGGAGATATGGCCAGTTATGGTTGGTGTCAATAACAACATAAACTCAAATCTGATTCATATAATAATCTAGTAGACAGATCACATGACAAGAAAGCAGTAAAGAAAAGTTAATAACTTATTGAGTTGAATTTAGGTCTTCAGTTCAAATCATGTTGATTGGCCTTGATTGATAGATAGATCATTACGATCATCAAATTTAAACGAACAAAACAACAGGTTACAATGGAATATTTAACCACATCACATGTAAAATCTGGTCTGTGATAACATCTGTTAGTTGCTTGAAATGAATCGTCAGTCAATAGTGATTGAATCATCATATTAATATGGACATCGTTCTTGATATTCAATGACAATGAGTTAATGGCTATCATCGTGAATGAACGAGGTCTTCGGTTTGATAATAAAAATAATTAGTTCTGCTTACCTAGCAATAGTTGTAAATAGTTCCAAATGGTTGACCTTAAAATGTGGTTAACATGTTCAGTTGCAGTTTTTATTCATTGAGATGATAGAACTGCTAAATCATTCGAAGTTAGTAGCTCACGCATGCAGTGCACACCGCATATGCTACCAGCTTGGGCCGCCATTACTAAGCAAAATGGCGGGTTATGACGTGTTGTTGCAATTATCCAATCACAGTCTGTGAAATTCCTTGTCATAATGGCAACAGTGATAGACTTGTTTATTGCGCCTCCGCCTGTTGATGAGTATGTAATTTAAGCATGAAAGTATATAAGAAATAAGAACAGAGTGCAACGTGCAAACATACATTATATAAATGTTGAAGAATTCCTTGCACGCATCATAGTTTAAAAGTTGAGTACGGGATTAACAACTCATAATTGAGTAACTCTGCTCCCAGATTAGTACATACTATATGCTTGTCTTGTGGTCTGGCTGAATTTCTTATTGGTATGGTGCTTTCACAATATTTCCATACAGCCATGCTGCATATTGTTTCATAATATTTTGGACAACCAAATTAAAAACCATCAGAACTTTTGATGTAGCATGAACACTGACACATTCAAGTTAGTGTTTTTAAAAAGACTGGGGGATGTGTGCTGTGAAGTCGAGAGTCGCATGTTATTGGTAAAAACAGATTTGTCTAGTAGGTAGGGGAGGGTGAGCCGCGTTGCAACAAAAATCCATTTTTAGGTATGTTTTCCTTAAATATTGGAATATAACGTAGATAATCACAAAGGATGCAGAAATATGTTTTACATATGTATGCCAATACTTGAGATTGTATAATTTGGAAAATATCACAAAAGTACTAAGTGCATAATTAGTGTGTCAATGTGTTTCGATAAAGGGCACATTGACATTATTTGGTATTGTACTTTCAGCCAAATAATTCAAATTACCACCAATTATCTGAGCAAGAAAAACTTGAAAAGAGTTTGCTATGAAATTCAGAACACTGTGTACAACAATCACAACAAACAGGCTTCCACAGTAAAACCTACATACATTTATATATATTTCTCAAAGTTTGTTTGTATGTGTTTTTGTGTGTGTTTCTGTGTGTGTTTGTGTACGTCCAGCTATAGCTATTAAAATCTTTGATTTTAAAATTTTGCATTTTGATGGATTTGAACTTACAGAGATTGTAACCACAAGTTTTAAATTCAAGCACTCTACCCTTGAGCTATACAAGGCGTGTTGACCAAAGACATTATCATATACCGTGTAGCGTGTGCATACGCTAAATGACGTATTATTTGAAACTCTATGAAATCCAGTAACTCTGTGAAACACGATGCATTTTTGTGTTTTTCTTGAACTTCTATTTTTGGTCTTTTGTAAGGTTCAATTGCTAAAAAACGTGGTTTAAGCCAATTCTTTTCACGCGGACAATTGTATTATCTCTGTAGGAAGAGCCTCGACATTCCCTCTCCGTTCAGTCAAACAAAGAAAGTACGATATTTCATTTTTACATTGGTACCAGTATCGTAAGGTACCAATATTAAGAGGTACCAGTGTCGCCTCATTCAAAGTTTTGTTGGATAGCTTCTGGTGGAACAGTAATTTTTTTTATACACACACTTCTATGCAAGAATTATTATTATTTATTCAACATATTCAGGATTTTTATTTTGTTTTCTCAATTAGTATTAATTGTATCATTACCAAAAATCATCTTTTATTGTAATCATAGCAAAACAGACTTAATTTACCTATCATTTGCTAATTATTTTACATTTATATGTAAACCCTTTTATAGTTGTTTTATTTTTTTGTAATTTATTTGCCTGCACAAAAAGTTTTCCGCATGATATGAAGTTTAAAAGTTACAGTTATTTGACGAAGTTTGAAAACTTTTACAGTTGTCTGCATTTTCTCTCAGAATTTATTTCAACTACACAAAACACTCTTCTCGTGATATGTGGTTTGAAAGTTAGAATGGCAAATGTTGTAATATGTTAAATAGTACAAATGATTTTCCTGTCCAGAGACTTTTTTATTACCTGGGCAACGCTGGGTAGTACAGCTAGTGTTGATATAAAGATAAAAGTTTTCTTTCTAAATATTAGTATTTGTAGTAATATCAATATTGTCCAGAAATTTAGGGGTTCATCGTTAAAATTAACTTTTAGCTATATCATCAAGGTTTGTATTAAACAGCAGTTTCAATGCGACTCGAGCTGTTCCCTCTATAGAAATAGAAGGGCAAGTTGCGACATGTTGCGACTTGCTCCTTTATTCTTATCATTGCGATGTGTTGCAACTTGCCCCACACTCTTTGTGTTTCAACATGCCCTACTTGACACTGAGTAACCAAAATGTTTATCTCTACTCAAGATGATGTAACATCATGAAGTTGGTGGGTGCATTTTGAAGAAAACATGTCTATAGCTGCCTCCACCGACTAAATGTTAACATGGGATGATGTACATAGAGGATATACAATTCTCCAAATTTAGATATAAAAATAGAGACAAAAAATTACCAATAAATTTTACAAAATCATGGCTCACCTAAATTGCTGTTCTTTTCATTTTATGCAATCAGGATATCTCATAAGATGACCTAAAAAGCTGACCTAATTGACCTGATGACCTAATTAGTGAGATAAAAATTTTAAATGATGTAAACAAGCAAGAAATTTGAGGAGTCTTTCAACGTGCCTCGCGTTACAATGTGCCTCACTCTCCCTTACATTTGTATCAGACAGTAAAGAGCAAAAAACAGAGGTGAATTAAGATTTCAATCGGACTTATTATGAGTAATTGGCTAAAAAAATTGAACTATCTCTAAGCCCTAATGCAGCTCCTTGCGGAGCTTGTAAGCATTAAGGATGCCAAAGAAAAAATTGTTCGTTCTTATTACATGTTGCTTTAAGTGACATATCATTAAACTGCCCCGTAGGTTGGTCAACTTGCATTTTGATTCTATAGGCTTCTAAATTGGTGGTGTCTCAATAAATCAACCTTTTCAGTCACCACTCAGGGCTAATTATTTAATCAGTGTAAGTGCGCTATAAAAAGTTGTGCAACTACCATTAGTTTGTTTGGGTAAGCATTATTGCATGAAACAGACTTCAAATTAGTTGGATAAGAATTTATACAATACGATATATAATAGTAATACCATAAAACCCCTAATTGAACGTCATGGCGCTTTATTTTTCAACCCTTCCTCTATAGTGGCGTTCAAATAGAGGCTGGCCTTGTATTTTTCAAATGGCTCGTCAGAATTTTGGAAAAATAAATTTGGCCCTTTTGCGGGCGAAGCGAATGTCGCCTATATTTTGCCCTCTCTTTTCGGTCGAGCGGTATTAAACCTTTTGGACGCAATAAGTTTGCTAACATAACTCCAACTTATCAAAGATCTCTTAAAAATGTGCATTGAAAGGCCAAAAATTATGTCTACCAGTTGATATCTAATGCTTGCAGTTAACCTGCGATGATATTATAGCCTATGTTCTACTTTGCAATTTGATAGAGCTTTCAATTTTTATTTTATTCTAAATTTGAAGACATATTTTTATTTTATTTCTATATTTAACAGTGTTGCATAAAAGCTCATTGCACTCATTGATATGTTTGCTACAGTTTGCAGCTAAAACTAGCTTTCTATGTGCAATAGAAGAGGAGTTACAAGCCTCGATCCATTGTAAGATCAGATTACCGCGATGATGCTATCAAACAATATGCTATAAATCTGCAAATTTATAGGTTATACAACAATAATCTATCAAATGCTACAAATATATATTCATGAACAAGGTACATAAACAAACCATACTTATAATACATGCAGAAACAAAAATTAATATTTTCGAAACAAAAATATTGGCACCATTTGCTTGGCCAGCTGTGGTCTGATTGTTGCGTTCAATGAAATGAAAAATATTTTGGTTGTGCAATACCTTAAATAAATGTAAATGATGTAAATAATTTATTATTAATAAGATTTTGTGGACACTTTTTTACCAATCATTTGTAATATGAGTTTGTAAACGTCAAAGAATGTCAAAGTGGCAGTCAAATGGAGGTTGCGTTCAATTAAAGGGTGGCGCTCCATTTTTCTACCCATCTCCCATAGTGGCGGTCAAATAGAGGTGGCGGGCAAATAAAGGTGGTGGTCAAATAGAGGTGGCGGTCAAATAGAGGTGACGGTCAAATAGAGGTGGCGGTCAAATAGAGGTGGCGGTCAAATAGAGGTGTTACGGTATATATGATAGCGATTAATATATAATATTAATATATATTCAACTAAAAATATGGATTTATTGTAACAAATTAACTGCGATCACCTGGGTGAAATATTAGTATATGTATATATCTAAGTGAACAACAACTGAGGCATTTGAACTGGAATGACTTAAACTAAGCAAACCTTAATTGTTTCTTGCAAAAGATTTTAAAGTGACTAATATTTCACCTGCTTGTCTTTTTGTTAGGCCTATACATATATATTCAATTGTTATTAGAAATTTTTATGTGAATTTATTCATTATGATGTCTAATGTAATGCTTATTTAGACGCGCAGTAACTAGCTTACTCTCTAAGGCACTGTCAATGTTGTTCTCAATACCTGGCCATTGTCGGACTATTGGCCATTGTCTGCAAAATTACTGTCATGATAAGACAGCAATTTTGCACAGTTGTGAGCAGATAAATTTGGTAGTATGTATTAACTTTGTGTGCGTTTTCCAGCAAGTCACTAGAGATTTTATCATTTCAACACACACCATCACACCCAGACACTAAATATTCACCAACAAAGTAATGAAATTTTACTATGATACAAAAAACTTTAGAATGAAGGTCGAGAATGATGGGAGAAATGATAGCCATTGACTAAGTGAAAATGACTTTTTTGCACAAATGTGGCATTGAAGAATGGTTAAAATGATGTTAATGTGCATTTTGCAGGGACCTCTGAAAATTCAAAAGTAGAGAAGTGATAATGCAATGGCAAATCATGTGGTTGGTGATGTGATAATAAAGACTGAGGCTAAACCCGCTCTCTCAGAATTGGCTGTCGTACAGCAGTTGCCAAATTTGGCAAACACACTTGCCAGCACTGTCAGAACTACCTCGGCATCAACTGGATCACCACTGAACTCTTCTGTTCACAACCTCAATAACCGTTTGCCGGTAAATAGCTGCATATATGTTCAATTTCTTTTAAAGGTCTGATTGTAGAGTTGTGACTGGCTCGACTCCATTGATATGAAGAAAGGTTTTGCTTGGTTGTTACTGGCTATTTATGACTTTAATGAAGTTTCAAAGTAATGAGTGTTGCATTTAACAGTTGGTATTCTTAAATTTGAGTAACAAAAGTATTGAAGCAGAGCATACCAGAAGACCTGACCAATCCCCGATATATGCAAAGCAATAGTTTTTATTGAGTGGTTTTACTTTGAAGCAGCAGAGGCTTGTTAGGTTAGTAGCTAGTTTATTATGAATCATTGTTAAACTGCTGTATGTATCAGGGAGTAACAAACCATATTTTCTCAAATATATTTTTATTATTTATAATTTGCTCATTAATGACTATTATATAGACAAATACTCCGATCTCAATTCCGAAGGGCATTCTCAGAATAGGCTCGGATGGGAAGGTGTTCATCACTCATCAGTTACAACAGTCATTGAAAACGAACACATCTCAGCCCACAACACGTTTGATAGCATTAAGTGCAGGCACCACGATAGCATCTACGGTCAAAGGAATTTCGACTACTCCAGCTAATACGCTATCAACATCTTCTGGTAGCCAAGGTAAATAAATTTAAAGAAGTGATACACAATCAAACCTCAACATATGGTCGCCTCTACATAAAGGTTTTAATGTACAAGTAATGTATTCTTATTCTATACATATTTTTATTTAATGTATCTGCTTTATTAGCAGTAAACCAAGCATTGACCGGAATTTTTTTCACTTTCAAGACAGCCGGAAACACGTAGATTTTCAGTGCCAATTGGTGCACTGCTTTCATGACAGCAAACGATGAATGCGTTGAAACATTGAGAGCAGTCGCCCTTCATGCGTTTTTTGAATTTCTAATTAGATAGAATTGGAATTGAACGTTTATATAAAAAATCGAAGTTCTAAGGTTACCAATTAAGTTTTGCATTGTTTGGAGTGAGCCTCATTGGTTGCGCATATGCTTGGAGTGAGCCTCATTGGTTGTGCATGTGCTTGGAGTGAGCCTCAGGTTGCGCATGGAGTGAGCCTCATAGGTTGCGCATGGAGTGAGCCTCATAGGTTGCGCATGGAGTGAGCCTCATAGGTTGCGCATGGAGTGAGCCTCATAGGTTGCGCATGGAGTGAGCCTCATAGGTTGTGCATAGAGTGAGCCTCGCAGGTTGCGCATGGAGTGAGCCTCACAGGTTGCGCATGGAGTGAGCCTCACAGGTTGCGCATGGAGTGAGCCTCACAGGTTGCGCATGGAGTGAGCCTCATAGGTTGTGCATGGAGTGAGCCTCATAGGTTGCGCATGGAGTGAGCCTCATAGGTTGCGCATGGAGTGAGCCTCATAGGTTGCGCATGGAGTGAGCCTCATAGGTTGTGCATAGAGTGAGCCGCGCAGGTTGCGCATGGAGTGAGCCTCGCAGGTTGCGCATGGAGTGAGCCTCACAGGTTGTGCATGGAGTGAGCCTCACAGGTTGCGCATGGAGTGAGCCTCACAGGTTGCGCATGGAGTGAGCCTCACAGGTTGCGCATGGAGGTCTGACAGTCTGCTCTTACAGCTCATCCCTTATTTCTCCCCAAGAGACACATCCAAGATCAAAAGTAGTCCGTTAGGAAAATAGTGTATTAGTTTTTATCATAGTTTCATTGTTCACACCCAACTAACTTCAGCGAGATCATTGATGCGATGTGAATGCATGAGCTGAGAGTTTGGCTGGTAGAGGTGATCAGGTTGCACATATCAGCCATTAGCACACCAACCCCTCTCCCCCAACCACCAGTATGTACAGTTATTTGGTGCACACCAACCCCTCTCCCCAACCACCAGTATGTACAGTTATTTGGAAGTTATTTCATAAACTTACGTACTTTTTCATGATCAACATTTTTTGTGGTTCTTTTATAAGTTTGTGAATACATTTTGTTTGGCTACCAATGTGTGAGCAGCTAACATAAAGCTTGCTGTGAGTGAAACATTGTTCACTTAAATGAATTCCTGCCACTGCTAGGGTCTGTCCTTGAGATTTGTTGATCGACATTGCGAAAACGTGCCTTGCTCGAAACTAGGTGTATCGAAAGATAATGGGAGTAAAAGTTCATTCTGAGAGTGTGAATGTCTTCACTGTTACCACATCCTGTCAGAATTGCGGCCTCAAGTGGATGTAGAAATAATGATTTAACAACCAGTTGTGTTTGTGAAGAACATTGCACTGTTTATGAAGAACCAAATTTCTGATCAGCATTGTGAGAGCGCCCACCTTTAGATTGATAACGTGTGGAGCCAGTCCCGAGGGTTCTATCGGGTTAAGTACTTTAACGGGGTAGTCTGTTAGCTCGCTTATTTGAGGGGTTTTGTCAATAGACTTGTAAACGTGCACCTTATCAGGTAGATGTTCAGAAGTTGCTCATTCAGAGCAGACACAATACTGTTTTCAGGAGCTAGAGTAGCTTTTTGGGACAGGTTATGGGTTGGCGTGATTTTATTGTAGATCTCCGAAAACAGCTTCCGTAAGTTCTTCAGAATTTACAGCTGCGGCAACTGACAGGAAGGACACGTAGCCTTTAAGGTCGGACTGCATTTTAAAATCTCCAATAAAAAATAAATTCCTACGCAAAAACAGAAACGTCCTTTTCACCCGTGATTTGTGTTCGCAAATTGGCACCGAGTCTTAAATGTTTTATGTGACACTAAAAGGTGGACGATTAAGACATGTTCTGACAGCCTTAGCTCGTATACCCGTTGGAATAATTGGCAGTGTCTGCTAAAATCAAAAAGTGTCACTTCACCCATTGAAGCAGAGCAGTCTCTGATGTCCTTCAGTGACGTATCAAGGGCTACATTCCAAACAATCCAATTGCAAAGCTGACGTACACTGCCTTTATTAAAATTTGTGGTTATGTTATATAGCATGTGAGCCTTTGACATATCACGAGACAGTTTAAATGTTGAGTAAGCAGTTATCCTTCTTGGCAGTAATTTGGTGGCAATACCTGAGAAAGCGACAGCTAAGGCTTACCATTATTGCGACTCGTCTGCAACTCTCGAGCCAGAATAGATTTGCTAATAAATATTAATGTCTCTTATCCACAGTGTTGACAACTGCTTAAAACGCAGCCCTTTGCTCAGTCAGGTGTAGGAGTTATTCCAGCTGAATGACCACTGGAAGGCCAGATCAGTAAGCTGTCACTCTCTATGTCCAATGTCCATTATGGCATCTTCAATGTTGACCAATGCCTTGTAAATGATATCAGAATGAGGAATTTCTTCAGTAAGACATTGTTGTTGAGCCATCTTCAAGAAATCCTCTGCCGATTCATCACAGAATGTATTCTGCAACAGAGCAGGGGGATCAGCCATTCGGCATAAATTGAGCATGAAAGCAACTAGCTGTCGCAATGCGTGAGATGTTTTCAGAAAAGGGGCTTTTGTTAGCAAAGCTTCCCACTAGGCGTTTTTCTCCAAGAGACTTCTGTGGTGGCAGGCCTCCTTGAAGGTTGCATGCAGTACACCATTAACTGTACAAATGTTTTTAAAGCTCATTGGACAGACTATCTCTTAAAATAGCCAGCAAAGGAAAAAAGCACTCATGCTGGCTTGCGGGAACAGTGTAAACCCTTCCTAAGCAGGAATTGCGTTTTACTCCTGGATACCCATCACTGAATTTGCGACTCGTTTTTGGAACTCATTTTTTACTCGACTGTACAAAATGTGAGAACACCTGAGAGTTTAAAAAAACATACAAAGTTATTTCTGATGAATTATCATTGACACGAATTACTGTATCTTTGGTGAAGTAAATTCATTGCCCATTGGGTGGTATATTGACCAATCGCAGGATAGATGACGCTGATGTGTAGGGCAACAAAATTCTCCAAACAGCCTCACAGCTGCTGAGGAACTGGCAAGCTAAGTAGTCCAAAATTACATTAGGTCATTTTCTCTCTGTAGAACAAACCCAGCTGCTGATGAACTTTTGTTAACGTACTTGCATGTGTATTTCATTCACTTGATTTACCATCCATACAGCAAGGGCAGTAATTTAAGCCAGCTTCAGTGCATTCTCACGAATTGTAGAGAACTTCATTGTTTTGAAAGGTTTAGGGTCATCTGGCTGGTTAGAAATCTCTGCCAGGTTGATCTTATCAATATCTGTTGAACGAATCCTTGTAGCCAGCCAAGTAAGGATATGATCGTGCCGCAGTCCTCTTCTTTTGCCATGTAACAGGACACGTGTTGCTTTTGACAGGCTTGAACGCTTGACCCTCGACATAAGTTTAGACATAATTTAGACAAATCCATAAGTTTAGACAGTTATAGTCTGGAAACCCCTGCTAGAATTTCAGGTCATTCACTTTCAGTTTGACTGAGGCAAAATTCTTGGGAGATCAAGCCACTGGAGGTTGTACATTAAGTAATGAACAGGTCGAGCTGGCTGCAATGGCACACATATATTATAGGATTCTGGGTTATTTCATGCATGTATCATGGACTTCCTATGCCAGTTAAACAGAGGATGCGGAGTTTTTCAATGTCATGCGTGTCACCATCACCCCTTGAACTGTCACCACTGGATATAGGAATCTGACTATAGTTTAGTTTGATTTACCTACATGAATCTTAATATCCCTGACTCATATTTGCAGACATCAACAGTATACTGCTGGAATAATAAGCTAAACTGGTGTATGTGATTAACCAGTCCATTTCTAACCATAAAATAGTAGCAGTAGAAAACTTTGCAGTTGACTGTTTTAACACCACCACATTCCTAGCTCAAATGCCAGCAAAACTAAATTTTGAAGTGGTAACCATTTTCACCGAAAAGAAAAAGAAGAGAATACTGGAAAGTGCCATAAAATCTGTAGGTTTTAGAAATTCTGAGTGTGCTACCTCTGCCATTAATGGCGACGTCTTAGTGGTCCTCATGAATAACTGCTGCAACTTCATTTAACACAGGTTCGTTCTAGCCGCGTTCATGCCCTCTTACAGACTTTCTGCCAGTGTCTACGATGATGAAGTAGTTCGGTAAAAGTTCATTTTATTGAATTTTTCATACCGCGAATGTAGCTACTAGCCTGGTGTAGCATGGCCTGAACATGTGACATCACATATTTGCTCAGCGTTTGCCTTAAAACCAGAGAATCTGTCTTTCTATAAGAGTTTTTCTGAGACGTACATCGGCTTGCATGTTATAGTCTGTGATGAATTAAATTTGAATCAAAGAAGGCTATTACAAAGGTCTGGGTAACAGTGAGCATATTAGATGGTACACCTGCTCCTAAATCATAAAAGTAGGCGTCCACCTGTTTTTAACTATCTGGTTTGCTTCAAAATTGATCATCTAAAATTGGCATTTGTACTGCCATATAATCTGTAAAAGTATATATATCGTGTTTGAACTAGTAAGTAGCCCTAGGGTTGGCATAGTATTTCCTATGGTGGTTATTACCGCCGGTTTATAACGGTTTTTACCGCCCCGAGAAAAACTCATTTATGTCCAAAAGTTTGAAAAAGTGGGAAAAACTAAAAAACCTTTCTTGACAAGTTGACTAATGCTTAAGCAAAGAATAACAATACACTCATACCATTACCTGTCATAGAGCTTCTTTATGACGCTTTAACAGTACACAGGATAAGAAGCGCATTACCTTTATAATTGGTTTATTTACTAAATATTGAATAAAAAAACCAGATTCCAAGATAGCATTCGTTTATTTACATATATTAAATATTAATAGTGAATAAAAAGCAAAATTGAAATGTGTGAAACATGATAGTAAGCATAATATAACGATTAGAAAATAATTGAAAAACGACAACACATGAAGATAATGCCAAGTAGTAGAGATCGGTGAACTGAACCAACGGATTAGAGTATTGAGAATTGATTGCCTAAAAAAAGTTAATCCTCGTATTCGGACGAATCATACCGTAAATAAATTGTTTTTATGTTTCGGTATCAAGCTACCAGTTGGAACGCTTTCTCCACTTCAACTCTGCT